>NW_027640570.1:0-64000 GCF_949752795.1 Hyperoodon ampullatus | reverse complement strand
TGTGGAAATATCTTCACTGGTGTCAATTTTTCAGTAACACCTATAAGTGATATCATACGATATGTGTCTTTCTGTTTCTGACTTACTACAAGTCACGTGATTACCTCTAGCCTCATCTACGGTGCTGCAAATGGCACTGTGTCCTTTTTTTCCTTGGCTAATATTCTGTCTGTATATGGACCGGTTCTTCTTTGTCCGCTCATCTGTTGATGGACTTTTTGGTTGCTTCCATGTCATGGCTATTGTAATGCTGCGGCAATGCACATTTGCCTGCCTGTGTCTTTCCAATTCTGTCTTCTTAGGTCATAGGCCCAGGAGTGGGCCTGCTGGATCATATGGTAGCAAAACGTTTACCTTGTAGAGGCACCTCCATTCTGTTCTCATTAGTGGCTCTTACCAGGTTACGTCCCACCTGAGGTTGAGGTTATGCTCTTCTCCACAACACCTTCAGCGTTTATTGTTTCTAGTATTTTTGCGGATGTATACTCTGACTCGTGTGAGCTGATACCACTTTGTGGTTGGATTTGCATGTGTCTCATAACCCCTTGAAATTGAACTTTCTGGCATGTCCTTCTTTTCTTCAAACTGTGAGTACCGCTTACCTCTTCAAATTGTTTTTGTGAAGTATGTGTGACACTTAGAAATAGTTTGGCCATTACCTCCCTCAAGACATTTTGAGGGCAGGTTACATTTACAGCCCTCCAGTACTGGTGCATATGAAGTGAACCTTAGCACAGGTTTTAAAGCTGCTGTTGCAGGAAATGGCCAGAGGGCGGCAGCATTTCTGCTTTTCCCAATCTGGTAAGTAGGGAAACAGACCATCTAGGCAGTGGTGTTCCTCGGTTATATATTCGAGTGGAGTGTGCCCCCAAAAGCTGATGTCTCCTTACTCATGTTTGTTTTATAACTTGAATTTATAGTTTTTTATTGGAGTCATATTCCATTGTGTGCATGGACCACTTCTTCTTTGTGCATTCCTCTATTGATGGACATTTTCGTAGCTTCCAAGTTTTGGCTATGGTAAATATTGCTGGGGTGCAGGATTGCCACCCTGTGTCGTTTGTTTTTTTGCTGTACATGGGCCTCTTGCTTCCGTGCACCCTCCCATTGCAGAGCACAGGCTCTGGATGTGCAGGCCCAGCAGCCGTAGCTCACGGCACCAGGCGCTCCGCGGCTTGTGTGATCGTCCCTAACCGGGGCATGATCCCGTGTCCCCTGCATTGGCAGGCAGACTCTCAACCACTGTGCCACCAGTGAAAACCAGCCTGTGTCTTTTTGATTCTCATCCCCTCAGGCGATAGGCCCAGCAGTGGGTATGCTTGATTGAATGGGAGCTCAGTATTTACCTTTACAAAGCACCACCTTTTTGTTTTCATTACTGGCTCTTACCATGTCCCACGTTGAACCAAGGGTAGGTACTTCTCCAAAACCCCTTCAGCATTTATTGTTTGCAGAATTTTTGCTGATGGCCATTCTGACTGGTGTGAGCTGATAAGTTTTTGTAATTTGGATTTGCATATCTTTAATTCTTCCTAATGTTCAGCATTTTTCCATGCCTTTTTAAATTTCTGGTACAGAAAAACAGAAAACAACAGAGAGTACAATTAACCTCTTGCAATTGTCTTCTTGGATGGTTGCCCTCTTTTGAATTGTTTGGTCAATTTTCGACCCCAGGATTGTTTCTGAGGGCAGGTGTCATTCACAGGCCTGCAATGAGTGTGAAGATTTAGTGACCATTAGCACTGGGTTTAAAGCTGCTGTTGTGGGAAATGGCCACAAGGCGGCAGCATTTCTCCATTCCCAAATCTGGTTACTAGGGCAGCAGAGCCTTTCTGGGACCAATGGAATACAGAAGAAGGCATCCTTGAAGTCTAATACAGAATAGCATGTCCTGGTGGACGGTAGAATGACCAGCAGGGTGTAGGAATTAGGAACTACTGGATGTATATCCTCGGTGGCTTCACTGAGTGTCCTGACATCCTTTACCAGGTCCCCAGCAGCCCACGGGGCTCTCGTGGTCAGGGCAATCGCAGTTTATGGAGCTCACCTGCACAACTACCCAGCAGCCCATGGGGCTCTCGTGGTCAGGCCCCTCCCAGGATATGGGGCTCACCTGGGCAGGTCCCAGCAGCCCACGGAGCTCTTTTGGTCAGGCCACTCCCAGGATATGGAGCTCACCTGTGCAACTACCCAGCAGCCCATGGGGCTCTCGTGGTCAGGCCCCTCCCAGGATACGGAGCTCCCCTGGGCAGGTACGCCAGCAGGGCTAGGCACACAGGAACCGTGCCCATGGCCCACATTGGAGAGCACCTCAGATCGCCTGTCACTCAGAGCTGACACAGAGCACCTTAGAGCAGGACTTGCACTAACAAACAGCAGCTCTGACAGTTCTGTGACTCTGGGCATCACTCTGTGCGGCCTCCCTCTGCCTGGTCTTCCAGAGAGTTCCACTGCAGCCTGGGCACCAGGCCTCTGTCTCCACCCATCAGCCGTCCTCTCCCTGACTCCTGGATTCCTCTCATTAGGAGAGGGTCTTCTTGAAGTTGTCTCCCACTCATGGGCCAGATAAAATGATTAGAAAACAAGCCGGAGCTGCAGCCCCTTGTCTATCCTGACTCTCAGGAGCCCACACGTGTTCCTTGGACCTGGCCGGTTCAGCGAGGTCCATTTTCTGCAATGTGAGCCCCTGAGGGGTGAGGATTAGCTGAACTGGGCAGCCTGACACTGCCAGCCAGCCCTCCCCAGGTGCGCCTGGGTTGAGGTCAATAGAAACACCACTCCAGGCAGCAAGAGCCCCTGCAGCTGTGCCTGATGCCATATTCTCTGCCCCATCAGCAGACTCGGGGCTGTGCTGGTGGGAGGGAGTGAGGGGCCATGGCTTTGTGGGGGGCCCGGTGTGAGTGGGTCTCTGCTGGACTTTCTGCAGGAGTTGCCAGGCTGCCACCTTCTAAAGAAGAGGATGTGTCACCATACCTTCTGCTGGAATTTCTCCACTGGCAGAGGTGAGGAAGGAAAAAATCTGTTGGGTCTGGGACAGGAGGGGTATCTCAGGCAGGGAAATGGAAAGCTTCCAGAAGAGCGCCCGGGGCCAGGACCATCCTGGCTGTCCTGCAGGCCCCAAGTCGGTCTGCATGCTGTCACTGGTGTGGCTCCACGGCCCTTCCTCTAGGCTTTCAAGTCCTTGTACATATTCAGGTGTTTTACTTGGGAAGGGTGGGAACAGTTTAGCAGCAGCTGGCTTGGGGCTCAGCTCACGTTTACTCACAGACGCCTCGGCATGGTCCCCCAGCTTTGCAATGAGGAAGCTGCTTGCGGGGGCGCTGCTGGCTTCATGGTAGATGATTCCCCACCTCTGACCATCTTCAGAATTGTTTACCCCTGGAGCAAGTGCCTGATAGGGTTTTCCTCTGTATAACTGGTTTTCCTCTGTAAATTTCTTTTTTTGCTTCAAGGTAGATTTTATTCCTCTTTTATGTATTTATAGATATAAGCATG
Organism: Hyperoodon ampullatus; assembly: GCF_949752795.1. Classification (NCBI taxonomy): domain Eukaryota; kingdom Metazoa; phylum Chordata; class Mammalia; order Artiodactyla; family Ziphiidae; genus Hyperoodon; species Hyperoodon ampullatus. The sequence continues at coordinate 60,505 of NW_027640570.1, read as the reverse complement.
GAAATAATTCATTCATATAAATACATCTGGTGAAGGGAAACACTTTTATCTGTTTTATTTTTAAATTTTATTTATTTTCCATAATTTTGTAATTTAATTTATTTTTTTTATTTATACGGCAGGATATTATTAGTTATCTATTTTAGACATATACATGTATACACGTCAATCCCAATCCCGCAACTCATCCCAGCAGCACCACCCCATGGCTTCGCCCCTTTGGTGTCCATACGTGTGTTCTCTACCTCTGTGTCTCTATTTCTGCCCTGCCAACCGGTTCATCTGTACCATTTTTCTAGGTTCCACATGTATGCATTATATCTACAATATTTGTTTTTCTCTTTCCGACTTACTTCACTCTGTATGACAGTCTCTAGATCCATCGACGTCTCTACAAATGACCCAGTTTCATTCCTTTGTATGGCTGAGTAATATTCCATTTTATATATGCACCACATCTTTATCCATTCGTCTGGCTGTGGACATTTAGGTTGCTTCCATTACCTGGCTATGGTAACTAGTTCTGCAATGAACATTGTGGTGAATGGGTCTTTTTGACTTATGGTTTTCTCTGGGTATATGCCCAGAAGTGGGATTGCTGGATCATATGGTAATTCTATCTTTAGTTTTTTAAGGAACGTCCATACTGTTCTCCATAGTGACTGTATCACTTTACATTCCCACCAATAGTGGAAGAGGGTTCCTTTTCTCCACACCCTCCCCAGCATTTGTTGTTTGTAGATTTTCTGATGATGCCCATTCTAACAGGTGTGAGGTGATACCTCATTGTAGTTTTGATTTGCATTTCTCTAATAATGAGAGATGTTGAGCAGCATTTCATGTGCGTCTTGGCCATCTCTGTGTCTTCTTTGAAGAAGTGTCTATTTAGATCTTCTAGCCATTTTTGTATTGGGTTGTTTGTTTTTTTAAGATTAAGCTGCATGAGCTGTTTCTATATATTGGAGATTAAACCTTTGTCCATTGATTCGTTTGCAAATGTTTTCTCCCGTTCTGAGGGTTGCCTTTTTCCATTCCCGTTTTTTAACAAAAAAGAAAGAAAGAAAAAGAAGCAGAACACAAATGTGTGTAAAATATGCCTCTTGAAACTGTCGTTTTGAAATATGAACGTCTTTTGTATTTTGGGGTCGATATACGACCCCAGGATTTGTTTTCAGGGCAGGTGTCATTTACAGGCCTGCAATTCTTTTGAATATCAAGTGACCATTAGCGCTGGGATTAAAGCTGCTGTTGTGTGAAACGGCCACAAGGTGGCAGCAGTTCTCCTTTACCAAATCTGGTTACTAGGACAACAGAGCCTCAATGCAAGTCGTGTTCTAGCTTGTAATTTAGAATGGAATGTGCCAGGTAAAAGCCCCTTACGTTTGTCTCACTACTTCTTGTTCGTACTTTTAATTTAATTTTTATTTCTTATCACAGCAAGTTGGATTACAATGTTTGGCTTGTTGTAGGTGTGCAAGATGTGGTTCTTTGACACATATACATATGTCTGTTCTTCCTGGGATCCTTTGCCCATGTACGTTATGACAGAATGTTGAGTAGTCTTCTCTTGGTATTCCGTAGGTGTTTGGTGATTATATATTTCACCTGTGTTTGTATATGTCCGTGAAGCGCAATATCCTAATGTATGCAATCCTCACACCTTTCCATTGGGGAACCATCAGTTTCTTTAATGAATCTGTGATTGCCCTTCTCTGTGGAAATATCTTCACTGGTGTCAATTTTTCAGTAACACCTATAAGTGATATCATACGATATGTGTCTTTCTGTTTCTGACTTACTACAAGTCACGTGATTACCTCTAGCCTCATCTACGGTGCTGCAAATGGCACTGTGTCCTTTTTTTCCTTGGCTAATATTCTGTCTGTATATGGACCGGTTCTTCTTTGTCCGCTCATCTGTTGATGGACTTTTTGGTTGCTTCCATGTCATGGCTATTGTAATGCTGCGGCAATGCACATTTGCCTGCCTGTGTCTTTCCAATTCTGTCTTCTTAGGTCATAGGCCCAGGAGTGGGCCTGCTGGATCATATGGTAGCAAAACGTTTACCTTGTAGAGGCACCTCCATTCTGTTCTCATTAGTGGCTCTTACCAGGTTACGTCCCACCTGAGGTTGAGGTTATGCTCTTCTCCACAACACCTTCAGCGTTTATTGTTTCTAGTATTTTTGCGGATGTATACTCTGACTCGTGTGAGCTGATACCACTTTGTGGTTGGATTTGCATGTGTCTCATAACCCCTTGAAATTGAACTTTCTGGCATGTCCTTCTTTTCTTCAAACTGTGAGTACCGCTTACCTCTTCAAATTGTTTTTGTGAAGTATGTGTGACACTTAGAAATAGTTTGGCCATTACCTCCCTCAAGACATTTTGAGGGCAGGTTACATTTACAGCCCTCCAGTACTGGTGCATATGAAGTGAACCTTAGCACAGGTTTTAAAGCTGCTGTTGCAGGAAATGGCCAGAGGGCGGCAGCATTTCTGCTTTTCCCAATCTGGTAAGTAGGGAAACAGACCATCTAGGCAGTGGTGTTCCTCGGTTATATATTCGAGTGGAGTGTGCCCCCAAAAGCTGATGTCTCCTTACTCATGTTTGTTTTATAACTTGAATTTATAGTTTTTTATTGGAGTCATATTCCATTGTGTGCATGGACCACTTCTTCTTTGTGCATTCCTCTACTGATGGACATTTTCGTAGCTTCCAAGTTTTGGCTATGGTAAATATTGCTGGGGTGCAGGATTGCCACCCTGTGTCGTTTGTTTTTTTGCTGTACATGGGACTCTTGCTTCCGTGCACCCTCCCATTGCAGAGCACAGGCTCTGGATGTGCAGGCCCAGCAGCCGTAGCCCACGGCACCAGGCGCTCCGCGGCTTGTGTGATCGTCCCTAACCGGGGCATGATCCCGTGTCCCCTGCATTGGCAGGCAGACTCTCAACCACTGTGCCACCAGTGAAAACCAGCCTGTGTCTTTTTGATTCTCATCCCCTCAGGCGATAGGCCCAGCAGTGGGTATGCTTGATTGAATGGGAGCTCAGTATTTACCTTTACAAAGCACCACCTTTTTGTTTTCATTACTGGCTCTTACCATGTCCCACGTTGAACCAAGGGTAGGTACTTCTCCAAAACCCCTTCAGCATTTATTGTTTGCAGAATTTTTGCTGATGGCCATTCTGACTGGTGTGAGCTGATAAGTTTTTGTAATTTGGATTTGCATATCTTTAATTCTTCCTAATGTTCAGCATTTTTCCATGCCTTTTTAAATTTCTGGTACAGAAAAACAGAAAACAACAGAGAGTACAATTAACCTCTTGCAATTGTCTTCTTGGATGGTTGCCCTCTTTTGAATTGTTTGGTCAATTTTCGACCCCAGGATTGTTTCTGAGGGCAGGTGTCATTCACAGGCCTGCAATGAGTGTGAAGATTTAGTGACCATTAGCACTGGGTTTAAAGCTGCTGTTGTGGGAAATGGCCACAAGGCGGCAGCATTTCTCCGTTCCCAAATCTGGTTACTAGGGCAGCAGAGCCTTTCTGGGACCAATGGAATACAGAAGAAGGCATCCTTGAAGTCTAATACAGAATAGCATGTCCTTGTGGACGGTAGAATGACCAGCAGGGTGTAGGAATTAGGAACTACTGGATGTATATCCTCGGTGGCTTCACTGAGTGTCCTGACATCCTTTACCAGGTCCCCAGCAGCCCACGGGGCTCTCGTGGTCAGGGCAATCGCAGTTTATGGAGCTCACCTGCGCAACTACCCAGCAGCCCATGGGGCTCTCGTGGTCAGGCCCCTCCCAGGATATGGGGCTCACCTGGGCAGGTCCCAGCAGCCCACGGAGCTCTTTTGGTCAGGCCACTCCCAGGATATGGAGCTCACCTGTGCAACTACCCAGCAGCCCATGGGGCTCTCGTGGTCAGGCCCCTCCCAGGATACGGAGCTCCCCTGGGCAGGTACGCCAGCAGGGCTAGGCACACAGGAACCGTGCACATGGCCCGCATTGGAGAGCACCTCAGATCGCCTGTCACTCAGAGCTGACACAGAGCACCTTAGAGCAGGACTTGCACTAACAAACAGCAGCTCCGACAGTTCTGAGACTCTGGGCATCACTCTGTGCGGCCTCCCTCTGCCTGGTCTTCCAGAGACTTCCACTGCAGCCTGGGCACCAGGCCTCTGTCTCCACCCATCAGCCGTCCTCTCCCTGACTCCTGGATTCCTCTCATTAGGAGAGGGTCTTCTTGAAGTTGTCTCCCACTCATGGGCCAGATAAAATGATTAGAAAACAAGCCGGAGCTGCAGCCCCTTGTCTATCCTGACTCTCAGGAGCCCACACGTGTTCCTTGGACCTGGCCGGTTCAGCGAGGTCCATTTTCTGCAATGTGAGCCCCTGAGGGGTGAGGATTAGCTGAACTGGGCAGCCTGACACTGCCAGCCAGCCCTCCCCAGGTGTGCCTGGGTTGAGGGCAATAGAAACACCACTCCAGGCAGCAAGAGCCCCTGCAGCTGTGCCTGATGCCATATTCTCTGCCCCATCAGCAGACTCGGGGCTGTGCTGGTGGGAGGGAGTGAGGGGCCATGGCTTTGTGGGGGGCCCGGTGTGAGTGGGTCTCTGCTGGACTTTCTGCAGGAGTTGCCAGGCTGCCACCTTCTAAAGAAGAGGATGTGTCACCATACCTTCTGCTGGAATTTCTCCACTGGCAGAGGTGAGGAAGGAAAAAATCTGTTGGGTCTGGGACAGGAGGGGTATCTCAGGCAGGGAAATGGAAAGCTTCCAGAAGAGCGCCCGGTGCCAGGACCATCCTGGCTGTCCTGCAGGCACCAAGTCGGTCTGCATGCTGTCACTGGTGTGGCTCCACGGCCCTTCCTCTAGGCTTTCAAGTCCTTGTACATATTCAGGTGTTTTACTTGGGAAGGGTGGGAACAGTTTAGCAGCAGCTGGCTTGGGGCTCAGCTCACGTTTACTCACAGATGCCTCGGCATGGTCCCCCAGCTTTGCAATGAGGAAGCTGCTTGCGGGGGCGCTGCTGGCTTCATGGTAGATGATTCCCCACCTCTGACCATCTTCAGAATTGTTTACCCCTGGAGCAAGTGCCTGATAGGGTTTTCCTCTGTATAACTGGTTTTCCTCTGTATATTTCTTTTTTTGCTTCAAGGTAGATTTTATTCCTCTTTTATGTATTTATAGATATAAGCATGGAAATAATTCATTCATATAAATACATCTGGTGAAGGGAAACACTTTTATCTGTTTTATTTTTAAATTTTATTTATTTTCCATAATTTTGTAATTTAATTTATTTTTTTTATTTATACGGCAGGATATTATTAGTTATCTATTTTAGACATATACATGTATACACGTCAATCCCAATCCCGCAACTCATCCCAGCAGCACCACCCCATGGCTTTGCCCCTTTGGTGTCCATACGTGTGTTCTCTACCTCTGTGTCTCTATTTCTGCCCTGCCAACCGGTTCATCTGTACCATTTTTCTAGGTTCCACATGTATGCATTATATCTACAATATTTGTTTTTCTCTTTCCGACTTACTTCACTCTGTATGACAGTCTCTAGATCCATCGACGTCTCTACAAATGACCCAGTTTCATTCCTTTGTATGGCTGAGTAATATTCCATTTTATATATGCACCACATCTTTATCCATTCGTCTGGCTGTGGGCATTTAGGTTGCTTCCATTACCTGGCTATGGTAACTAGTTCTGCAATGAACATTGTGGTGAATGGGTCTTTTTGACTTATGGTTTTCTCTGGGTATATGCCCAGAAGTGGGATTGCTGGATCATATGGTAATTCTATCTTTAGTTTTTTAAGGAACGTCCATACTGTTCTCCATAGTGACTGTATCACTTTACATTCCCACCAATAGTGGAAGAGGGTTCCTTTTCTCCACACCCTCCCCAGCATTTGTTGTTTGTAGATTTTCTGATGATGCCCATTCTAACAGGTGTGAGGTGATACCTCATTGTAGTTTTGATTTGCATTTCTCTAATAATGAGAGATGTTGAGCAGCATTTCATGTGCGTCTTGGCCATCTCTGTGTCTTCTTTGAAGAAGTGTCTATTTAGATCTTCTAGCCATTTTTGTATTGGGTTGTTTGTTTTTTTAAGATTAAGCTGCATGAGCTGTTTCTATATATTGGAGATTAAACCTTTGTCCATTGATTCGTTTGCAAATGTTTTCTCCCGTTCTGAGGGTTGCCTTTTTCCATTCCCGTTTTTTAACAAAAAAGAAAGAAAGAAAAAGAAGCAGAACACAAATGTGTGTAAAATATGCCTCTTGAAACTGTCGTTTTGAAATATGAACGTCTTTTGTATTTTGGGGTCGATATACGACCCCAGGATTTGTTTTCAGGGCAGGTGTCATTTACAGGCCTGCAATTCTTTTGAATATCAAGTGACCATTAGCGCTGGGATTAAAGCTGCTGTTGTGTGAAACGGCCACAAGGTGGCAGCAGTTCTCCTTTACCAAATCTGGTTACTAGGACAACAGAGCCTCAATGCAAGTCGTGTTCTAGCTTGTAATTTAGAATGGAATGTGCCAGGTAAAAGCCCCTTACGTTTGTCTCACTACTTCTTGTTCGTACTTTTAATTTAATTTTTATTTCTTATCACAGCAAGTTGGATTACAATGTTTGGCTTGTTGTAGGTGTGCAAGATGTGGTTCTTTGACACATATACATATGTCTGTTCTTCCTGGGATCCTTTGCCCATGTACGTTATGACAGAATGTTGAGTAGTCTTCTCTTGGTATTCCGTAGGTGTTTGGTGATTATATATTTCACCTGTGTTTGTATATGTCCGTGAAGCGCAATATCCTAATGTATGCAATCCTCACACCTTTCCATTGGGGAACCATCAGTTTGTTTAATGAATCTGTCATTGCCCTTCTCTGTGGAAATATCTTCACTGGTGTCAATTTTTCAGTAACACCTATAAGTGATATCATACGATATGTGTCTTTCTGTTTCTGACTTACTACAAGTCACGTGATTACCTCTAGCCTCATCTACGGTGCTGCAAATGGCACTGTGTCCTTTTTTTCCTTGGCTAATATTCTGTCTGTATATGGACCGGTTCTTCTTTGTCCGCTCATCTGTTGATGGACTTTTTGGTTGCTTCCATGTCATGGCTATTGTAATGCTGCGGCAATGCACATTTGCCTGCCTGTGTCTTTCCAATTCTGTCTTCTTAGGTCATAGGCCCAGGAGTGGGCCTGCTGGATCATATGGTAGCAAAACGTTTACCTTGTAGAGGCACCTCCATTCTGTTCTCATTAGTGGCTCTTACCAGGTTACGTCCCACCTGAGGTTGAGGTTATGCTCTTCTCCACAACACCTTCAGCGTTTATTGTTTCTAGTATTTTTGCGGATGTATACTCTGACTCGTGTGAGCTGATACCACTTTGTGGTTGGATTTGCATGTGTCTCATAACCCCTTGAAATTGAACTTTCTGGCATGTCCTTCTTTTCTTCAAACTGTGAGTACCGCTTACCTCTTCAAATTGTTTTTGTGAAGTATGTGTGACACTTAGAAATAGTTTGGCCATTACCTCCCTCAAGACATTTTGAGGGCAGGTTACATTTACAGCCCTCCAGTACTGGTGCATATGAAGTGAACCTTAGCACAGGTTTTAAAGCTGCTGTTGCAGGAAATGGCCAGAGGGCGGCAGCATTTCTGCTTTTCCCAATCTGGTAAGTAGGGAAACAGACCATCTAGGCAGTGGTGTTCCTCGGTTATATATTCGAGTGGAGTGTGCCCCCAAAAGCTGATGTCTCCTTACTCATGTTTGTTTTATAACTTGAATTTATAGTTTTTTATTGGAGTCATATTCCATTGTGTGCATGGACCACTTCTTCTTTGTGCATTCCTCTATTGATGGACATTTTCGTAGCTTCCAAGTTTTGGCTATGGTAAATATTGCTGGGGTGCAGGATTGCCACCCTGTGTCGTTTGTTTTTTTGCTGTACATGGGCCTCTTGCTTCCGTGCACCCTCCCATTGCAGAGCACAGGCTCTGGATGTGCAGGCCCAGCAGCCGTAGCCCACGGCACCAGGCGCTCCGCGGCTTGTGTGATCGTCCCTAACCGGGGCATGATCCCGTGTCCCCTGCATTGGCAGGCAGACTCTCAACCACTGTGCCACCAGTGAAAACCAGCCTGTGTCTTTTTGATTCTCATCCCCTCAGGCGATAGGCCCAGCAGTGGGTATGCTTGATTGAATGGGAGCTCAGTATTTACCTTTACAAAGCACCACCTTTTTGTTTTCATTACTGGCTCTTACCATGTCCCACGTTGAACCAAGGGTAGGTACTTCTCCAAAACCCCTTCAGCATTTATTGTTTGCGGAATTTTTGCTGATGCCCATTCTGACTGGTGTGAGCTGATAAGTTTTTGTAATTTGGATTTGCATATCTTTAATTCTTCCTAATGTTCAGCATTTTTCCATGCCTTTTTAAATTTCTGGTACAGAAAAACAGAAAACAACAGAGAGTACAATTAACCTCTTGCAATTGTCTTCTTGGATGGTTGCCCTCTTTTGAATTGTTTGGTCAATTTTCGACCCCAGGATTGTTTCTGAGGGCAGGTGTCATTCACAGGCCTGCAATGAGTGTGAAGATTTAGTGACCATTAGCACTGGGTTTAAAGCTGCTGTTGTGGGAAATGGCCACAAGGCGGCAGCATTTCTCCATTCCCAAATCTGGTTACTAGGGCAGCAGAGCCTTTCTGGGACCAATGGAATACAGAAGAAGGCATCCTTGAAGTCTAATACAGAATAGCATGTCCTGGTGGACGGTAGAATGACCAGCAGGGTGTAGGAATTAGGAACTACTGGATGTATATCCTCGGTGGCTTCACTGAGTGTCCTGACATCCTTTACCAGGTCCCCAGCAGCCCACGGGGCTCTCGTGGTCAGGGCAATCGCAGTTTATGGAGCTCACCTGCACAACTACCCAGCAGCCCATGGGGCTCTCGTGGTCAGGCCCCTCCCAGGATATGGGGCTCACCTGGGCAGGTCCCAGCAGCCCACGGAGCTCTTTTGGTCAGGCCACTCCCAGGATATGGAGCTCACCTGTGCAACTACCCAGCAGCCCATGGGGCTCTCGTGGTCAGGCCCCTCCCAGGATACGGAGCTCCCCTGGGCAGGTACGCCAGCAGGGCTAGGCACACAGGAACCGTGCCCATGGCCCACATTGGAGAGCACCTCAGATCGCCTGTCACTCAGAGCTGACACAGAGCACCTTAGAGCAGGACTTGCACTAACAAACAGCAGCTCTGACAGTTCTGTGACTCTGGGCATCACTCTGTGCGGCCTCCCTCTGCCTGGTCTTCCAGAGAGTTCCACTGCAGCCTGGGCACCAGGCCTCTGTCTCCACCCATCAGCCGTCCTCTCCCTGACTCCTGGATTCCTCTCATTAGGAGAGGGTCTTCTTGAAGTTGTCTCCCACTCATGGGCCAGATAAAATGATTAGAAAACAAGCCGGAGCTGCAGCCCCTTGTCTATCCTGACTCTCAGGAGCCCACACGTGTTCCTTGGACCTGGCCGGTTCAGCGAGGTCCATTTTCTGCAATGTGAGCCCCTGAGGGGTGAGGATTAGCTGAACTGGGCAGCCTGACACTGCCAGCCAGCCCTCCCCAGGTGTGCCTGGGTTGAGGTCAATAGAAACACCACTCCAGGCAGCAAGAGCCCCTGCAGCTGTGCCTGATGCCATATTCTCTGCCCCATCAGCAGACTCGGGGCTGTGCTGGTGGGAGGGAGTGAGGGGCCATGGCTTTGTGGGGGGCCCGGTGTGAGTGGGTCTCTGCTGGACTTTCTGCAGGAGTTGCCAGGCTGCCACCTTCTAAAGAAGAGGATGTGTCACCATACCTTCTGCTGGAATTTCTCCACTGGCAGAGGTGAGGAAGGAAAAAATCTGTTGGGTCTGGGACAGGAGGGGTATCTCAGGCAGGGAAATGGAAAGCTTCCAGAAGAGCGCCCGGTGCCAGGACCATCCTGGCTGTCCTGCAGGCACCAAGTCGGTCTGCATGCTGTCACTGGTGTGGCTCCACGGCCCTTCCTCTAGGCTTTCAAGTCCTTGTACATATTCAGGTGTTTTACTTGGGAAGGGTGGGAACAGTTTAGCAGCAGCTGGCTTGGGGCTCAGCTCACGTTTACTCACAGATGCCTCGGCATGGTCCCCCAGCTTTGCAATGAGGAAGCTGCTTGCGGGGGCGCTGCTGGCTTCATGGTAGATGATTCCCCACCTCTGACCATCTTCAGAATTGTTTACCCCTGGAGCAAGTGCCTGATAGGGTTTTCCTCTGTATAACTGGTTTTCCTCTGTATATTTCTTTTTTTGCTTCAAGGTAGATTTTATTCCTCTTTTATGTATTTATAGATATAAGCATGGAAATAATTCATTCATATAAATACATCTGGTGAAGGGAAACACTTTTATCTGTTTTATTTTTAAATTTTATTTATTTTCCATAATTTTGTAATTTAATTTATTTTTTTTATTTATACGGCAGGATATTATTAGTTATCTATTTTAGACATATACATGTATACACGTCAATCCCAATCCCGCAACTCATCCCAGCAGCACCACCCCATGGCTTTGCCCCTTTGGTGTCCATACGTGTGTTCTCTACCTCTGTGTCTCTATTTCTGCCCTGCCAACCGGTTCATCTGTACCATTTTTCTAGGTTCCACATGTATGCATTATATCTACAATATTTGTTTTTCTCTTTCCGACTTACTTCACTCTGTATGACAGTCTCTAGATCCATCGACGTCTCTACAAATGACCCAGTTTCATTCCTTTGTATGGCTGAGTAATATTCCATTTTATATATGCACCACATCTTTATCCATTCGTCTGGCTGTGGGCATTTAGGTTGCTTCCATTACCTGGCTATGGTAACTAGTTCTGCAATGAACATTGTGGTGAATGGGTCTTTTTGACTTATGGTTTTCTCTGGGTATATGCCCAGAAGTGGGATTGCTGGATCATATGGTAATTCTATCTTTAGTTTTTTAAGGAACGTCCATACTGTTCTCCATAGTGACTGTATCACTTTACATTCCCACCAATAGTGGAAGAGGGTTCCTTTTCTCCACACCCTCCCCAGCATTTGTTGTTTGTAGATTTTCTGATGATGCCCATTCTAACAGGTGTGAGGTGATACCTCATTGTAGTTTTGATTTGCATTTCTCTAATAATGAGAGATGTTGAGCAGCATTTCATGTGCGTCTTGGCCATCTCTGTGTCTTCTTTGAAGAAGTGTCTATTTAGATCTTCTAGCCATTTTTGTATTGGGTTGTTTGTTTTTTTAAGATTAAGCTGCATGAGCTGTTTCTATATATTGGAGATTAAACCTTTGTCCATTGATTCGTTTGCAAATGTTTTCTCCCGTTCTGAGGGTTGCCTTTTTCCATTCCCGTTTTTTAACAAAAAAGAAAGAAAGAAAAAGAAGCAGAACACAAATGTGTGTAAAATATGCCTCTTGAAACTGTCGTTTTGAAATATGAACGTCTTTTGTATTTTGGGGTCGATATACGACCCCAGGATTTGTTTTCAGGGCAGGTGTCATTTACAGGCCTGCAATTCTTTTGAATATCAAGTGACCATTAGCGCTGGGATTAAAGCTGCTGTTGTGTGAAACGGCCACAAGGTGGCAGCAGTTCTCCTTTACCAAATCTGGTTACTAGGACAACAGAGCCTCAATGCAAGTCGTGTTCTAGCTTGTAATTTAGAATGGAATGTGCCAGGTAAAAGCCCCTTACGTTTGTCTCACTACTTCTTGTTCGTACTTTTAATTTAATTTTTATTTCTTATCACAGCAAGTTGGATTACAATGTTTGGCTTGTTGTAGGTGTGCAAGATGTGGTTCTTTGACACATATACATATGTCTGTTCTTCCTGGGATCCTTTGCCCATGTACGTTATGACAGAATGTTGAGTAGTCTTCTCTTGGTATTCCGTAGGTGTTTGGTGATTATATATTTCACCTGTGTTTGTATATGTCCGTGAAGCGCAATATCCTAATGTATGCAATCCTCACACCTTTCCATTGGGGAACCATCAGTTTGTTTAATGAATCTGTCATTGCCCTTCTCTGTGGAAATATCTTCACTGGTGTCAATTTTTCAGTAACACCTATAAGTGATATCATACGATATGTGTCTTTCTGTTTCTGACTTACTACAAGTCACGTGATTACCTCTAGCCTCATCTACGGTGCTGCAAATGGCACTGTGTCCTTTTTTTCCTTGGCTAATATTCTGTCTGTATATGGACCGGTTCTTCTTTGTCCGCTCATCTGTTGATGGACTTTTTGGTTGCTTCCATGTCATGGCTATTGTAATGCTGCGGCAATGCACATTTGCCTGCCTGTGTCTTTCCAATTCTGTCTTCTTAGGTCATAGGCCCAGGAGTGGGCCTGCTGGATCATATGGTAGCAAAACGTTTACCTTGTAGAGGCACCTCCATTCTGTTCTCATTAGTGGCTCTTACCAGGTTACGTCCCACCTGAGGTTGAGGTTATGCTCTTCTCCACAACACCTTCAGCGTTTATTGTTTCTAGTATTTTTGCGGATGTATACTCTGACTCGTGTGAGCTGATACCACTTTGTGGTTGGATTTGCATGTGTCTCATAACCCCTTGAAATTGAACTTTCTGGCATGTCCTTCTTTTCTTCAAACTGTGAGTACCGCTTACCTCTTCAAATTGTTTTTGTGAAGTATGTGTGACACTTAGAAATAGTTTGGCCATTACCTCCCTCAAGACATTTTGAGGGCAGGTTACATTTACAGCCCTCCAGTACTGGTGCATATGAAGTGAACCTTAGCACAGGTTTTAAAGCTGCTGTTGCAGGAAATGGCCAGAGGGCGGCAGCATTTCTGCTTTTCCCAATCTGGTAAGTAGGGAAACAGACCATCTAGGCAGTGGTGTTCCTCGGTTATATATTCGAGTGGAGTGTGCCCCCAAAAGCTGATGTCTCCTTACTCATGTTTGTTTTATAACTTGAATTTATAGTTTTTTATTGGAGTCATATTCCATTGTGTGCATGGACCACTTCTTCTTTGTGCATTCCTCTATTGATGGACATTTTCGTAGCTTCCAAGTTTTGGCTATGGTAAATATTGCTGGGGTGCAGGATTGCCACCCTGTGTCGTTTGTTTTTTTGCTGTACATGGGCCTCTTGCTTCCGTGCACCCTCCCATTGCAGAGCACAGGCTCTGGATGTGCAGGCCCAGCAGCCGTAGCCCACGGCACCAGGCGCTCCGCGGCTTGTGTGATCGTCCCTAACCGGGGCATGATCCCGTGTCCCCTGCATTGGCAGGCAGACTCTCAACCACTGTGCCACCAGTGAAAACCAGCCTGTGTCTTTTTGATTCTCATCCCCTCAGGCGATAGGCCCAGCAGTGGGTATGCTTGATTGAATGGGAGCTCAGTATTTACCTTTACAAAGCACCACCTTTTTGTTTTCATTACTGGCTCTTACCATGTCCCACGTTGAACCAAGGGTAGGTACTTCTCCAAAACCCCTTCAGCATTTATTGTTTGCGGAATTTTTGCTGATGCCCATTCTGACTGGTGTGAGCTGATAAGTTTTTGTAATTTGGATTTGCATATCTTTAATTCTTCCTAATGTTCAGCATTTTTCCATGCCTTTTTAAATTTCTGGTACAGAAAAACAGAAAACAACAGAGAGTACAATTAACCTCTTGCAATTGTCTTCTTGGATGGTTGCCCTCTTTTGAATTGTTTGGTCAATTTTCGACCCCAGGATTGTTTCTGAGGGCAGGTGTCATTCACAGGCCTGCAATGAGTGTGAAGATTTAGTGACCATTAGCACTGGGTTTAAAGCTGCTGTTGTGGGAAATGGCCACAAGGCGGCAGCATTTCTCCATTCCCAAATCTGGTTACTAGGGCAGCAGAGCCTTTCTGGGACCAATGGAATACAGAAGAAGGCATCCTTGAAGTCTAATACAGAATAGCATGTCCTGGTGGACGGTAGAATGACCAGCAGGGTGTAGGAATTAGGAACTACTGGATGTATATCCTCGGTGGCTTCACTGAGTGTCCTGACATCCTTTACCAGGTCCCCAGCAGCCCACGGGGCTCTCGTGGTCAGGGCAATCGCAGTTTATGGAGCTCACCTGCACAACTACCCAGCAGCCCATGGGGCTCTCGTGGTCAGGCCCCTCCCAGGATATGGGGCTCACCTGGGCAGGTCCCAGCAGCCCACGGAGCTCTTTTGGTCAGGCCACTCCCAGGATATGGAGCTCACCTGTGCAACTACCCAGCAGCCCATGGGGCTCTCGTGGTCAGGCCCCTCCCAGGATACGGAGCTCCCCTGGGCAGGTACGCCAGCAGGGCTAGGCACACAGGAACCGTGCCCATGGCCCACATTGGAGAGCACCTCAGATCGCCTGTCACTCAGAGCTGACACAGAGCACCTTAGAGCAGGACTTGCACTAACAAACAGCAGCTCTGACAGTTCTGTGACTCTGGGCATCACTCTGTGCGGCCTCCCTCTGCCTGGTCTTCCAGAGAGTTCCACTGCAGCCTGGGCACCAGGCCTCTGTCTCCACCCATCAGCCGTCCTCTCCCTGACTCCTGGATTCCTCTCATTAGGAGAGGGTCTTCTTGAAGTTGTCTCCCACTCATGGGCCAGATAAAATGATTAGAAAACAAGCCGGAGCTGCAGCCCCTTGTCTATCCTGACTCTCAGGAGCCCACACGTGTTCCTTGGACCTGGCCGGTTCAGCGAGGTCCATTTTCTGCAATGTGAGCCCCTGAGGGGTGAGGATTAGCTGAACTGGGCAGCCTGACACTGCCAGCCAGCCCTCCCCAGGTGTGCCTGGGTTGAGGTCAATAGAAACACCACTCCAGGCAGCAAGAGCCCCTGCAGCTGTGCCTGATGCCATATTCTCTGCCCCATCAGCAGACTCGGGGCTGTGCTGGTGGGAGGGAGTGAGGGGCCATGGCTTTGTGGGGGGCCCGGTGTGAGTGGGTCTCTGCTGGACTTTCTGCAGGAGTTGCCAGGCTGCCACCTTCTAAAGAAGAGGATGTGTCACCATACCTTCTGCTGGAATTTCTCCACTGGCAGAGGTGAGGAAGGAAAAAATCTGTTGGGTCTGGGACAGGAGGGGTATCTCAGGCAGGGAAATGGAAAGCTTCCAGAAGAGCGCCCGGTGCCAGGACCATCCTGGCTGTCCTGCAGGCACCAAGTCGGTCTGCATGCTGTCACTGGTGTGGCTCCACGGCCCTTCCTCTAGGCTTTCAAGTCCTTGTACATATTCAGGTGTTTTACTTGGGAAGGGTGGGAACAGTTTAGCAGCAGCTGGCTTGGGGCTCAGCTCACGTTTACTCACAGACGCCTCGGCATGGTCCCCCAGCTTTGCAATGAGGAAGCTGCTTGCGGGGGCACTGCTGGCTTCATGGTAGATGATTCCCCACCTCTGACCATCTTCAGAATTGTTTACCCCTGGAGCAAGTGCCTGATAGGGTTTTCCTCTGTATAACTGGTTTTCCTCTGTATATTTCTTTTTTTGCTTCAAGGTAGATTTTATTCCTCTTTTATGTATTTATAGATATAAGCATGGAAATAATTCATTCATATAAATACATCTGGTGAAGGGAAACACTTTTATCTGTTTTATTTTTAAATTTTATTTATTTTCCATAATTTTGTAATTTAATTTATTTTTTTTATTTATACGGCAGGATATTATTAGTTATCTATTTTAGACATATACATGTATACACGTCAATCCCAATCCCGCAACTCATCCCAGCAGCACCACCCCATGGCTTTGCCCCTTTGGTGTCCATACGTGTGTTCTCTACCTCTGTGTCTCTATTTCTGCCCTGCCAACCGGTTCATCTGTACCATTTTTCTAGGTTCCACATGTATGCATTATATCTACAATATTTGTTTTTCTCTTTCCGACTTACTTCACTCTGTATGACAGTCTCTAGATCCATCGACGTCTCTACAAATGACCCAGTTTCATTCCTTTGTATGGCTGAGTAATATTCCATTTTATATATGCACCACATCTTTATCCATTCGTCTGGCTGTGGGCATTTAGGTTGCTTCCATTACCTGGCTATGGTAACTAGTTCTGCAATGAACATTGTGGTGAATGGGTCTTTTTGACTTATGGTTTTCTCTGGGTATATGCCCAGAAGTGGGATTGCTGGATCATATGGTAATTCTATCTTTAGTTTTTTAAGGAACGTCCATACTGTTCTCCATAGTGACTGTATCACTTTACATTCCCACCAATAGTGGAAGAGGGTTCCTTTTCTCCACACCCTCCCCAGCATTTGTTGTTTGTAGATTTTCTGATGATGCCCATTCTAACAGGTGTGAGGTGATACCTCATTGTAGTTTTGATTTGCATTTCTCTAATAATGAGAGATGTTGAGCAGCATTTCATGTGCGTCTTGGCCATCTCTGTGTCTTCTTTGAAGAAGTGTCTATTTAGATCTTCTAGCCATTTTTGTATTGGGTTGTTTGTTTTTTTAAGATTAAGCTGCATGAGCTGTTTCTATATATTGGAGATTAAACCTTTGTCCATTGATTCGTTTGCAAATGTTTTCTCCCGTTCTGAGGGTTGCCTTTTTCCATTCCCGTTTTTTAACAAAAAAGAAAGAAAGAAAAAGAAGCAGAACACAAATGTGTGTAAAATATGCCTCTTGAAACTGTCGTTTTGAAATATGAACGTCTTTTGTATTTTGGGGTCGATATACGACCCCAGGATTTGTTTTCAGGGCAGGTGTCATTTACAGGCCTGCAATTCTTTTGAATATCAAGTGACCATTAGCGCTGGGATTAAAGCTGCTGTTGTGTGAAACGGCCACAAGGTGGCAGCAGTTCTCCTTTACCAAATCTGGTTACTAGGACAACAGAGCCTCAATGCAAGTCGTGTTCTAGCTTGTAATTTAGAATGGAATGTGCCAGGTAAAAGCCCCTTACGTTTGTCTCACTACTTCTTGTTCGTACTTTTAATTTAATTTTTATTTCTTATCACAGCAAGTTGGATTACAATGTTTGGCTTGTTGTAGGTGTGCAAGATGTGGTTCTTTGACACATATACATATGTCTGTTCTTCCTGGGATCCTTTGCCCATGTACGTTATGACAGAATGTTGAGTAGTCTTCTCTTGGTATTCCGTAGGTGTTTGGTGATTATATATTTCACCTGTGTTTGTATATGTCCGTGAAGCGCAATATCCTAATGTATGCAATCCTCACACCTTTCCATTGGGGAACCATCAGTTTGTTTAATGAATCTGTCATTGCCCTTCTCTGTGGAAATATCTTCACTGGTGTCAATTTTTCAGTAACACCTATAAGTGATATCATACGATATGTGTCTTTCTGTTTCTGACTTACTACAAGTCACGTGATTACCTCTAGCCTCATCTACGGTGCTGCAAATGGCACTGTGTCCTTTTTTTCCTTGGCTAATATTCTGTCTGTATATGGACCGGTTCTTCTTTGTCCGCTCATCTGTTGATGGACTTTTTGGTTGCTTCCATGTCATGGCTATTGTAATGCTGCGGCAATGCACATTTGCCTGCCTGTGTCTTTCCAATTCTGTCTTCTTAGGTCATAGGCCCAGGAGTGGGCCTGCTGGATCATATGGTAGCAAAACGTTTACCTTGTAGAGGCACCTCCATTCTGTTCTCATTAGTGGCTCTTACCAGGTTACGTCCCACCTGAGGTTGAGGTTATGCTCTTCTCCACAACACCTTCAGCGTTTATTGTTTCTAGTATTTTTGCGGATGTATACTCTGACTCGTGTGAGCTGATACCACTTTGTGGTTGGATTTGCATGTGTCTCATAACCCCTTGAAATTGAACTTTCTGGCATGTCCTTCTTTTCTTCAAACTGTGAGTACAGCTTACCTCTTCAAATTGTTTTTGTGAAGTATGTGTGACACTTAGAAATAGTTTGGCCATTACCTCCCTCAAGACATTTTGAGGGCAGGTTACATTTACAGCCCTCCAGTACTGGTGCATATGAAGTGAACCTTAGCACAGGTTTTAAAGCTGCTGTTGCAGGTAACGGCCAGAGGGCGGCAGCATTTCTGCTTTTCCCAATCTGGTAACTAGGGAAACAGACCATCTTGGCAGTGGTGTTCCTCGGTTATATATTCGAGTGGAATGTGCCCCCAAAAGCTGATGTCTCCTTACTTATGTTTGTTTTATAACTTGAATTTATAGTTTTTTATTGGAGTCATATTCCATTGTGTGCATGGACCACTTCTTCTTTGTGCATTCCTCTATTGATGGACATTTTCGTAGCTTCCAAGTTTTGGCTATGGTAAATATTGCTGGGGTGCAGGATTGCCTCCCTGTGTCGTTTTGTTTTTTTGCAGTACGTGGGCCTCTTGCTTCCGTGCACCCTCCCATTGCAGAGCACAGGCTCTGGATGTGCAGGCCCAGCAGCCATAGCTCACGGCACCATGCACTCCGCAGCATGTGTGATCGTCCCTAACCGGGGCATGATCCCGTGTCCCCTGCATTGGCAGGCAGACTCTCAACCACTGCGCCACCAGTGAAAACCAGCCTGTGTCTTTTTGATTCTCATCCCCTCAGGCGATAGGCCCAGCAGTGGGTATGCTTGATTGAATGGGAGCTCAGTATTTACCTTTACAAAGCACCACCTTTTTGTTTTCATTACTGGCTCTTACCATGTCCCACGTTGAACCAAGGGTAGGTACTTCTCCAAAACCCCTTCAGCATTTATTGTTTGCAGAATTTTTGCTGATGGCCATTCTGACTGGTGTGAGCTGATAAGTTTTTGTAATTTGGATTTGCATATCTTTAATTCTTCCTAATGTTCAGCATTTTTCCATGCCTTTTTAAATTTCTGGTACAGAAAAACAGAAAACAACAGAGAGTACAATTAACCTCTTGCAATTGTCTTCTTGCATGGTTGCCCTCTTTTGAATTGTTTGGTCAATTTTCGAGCCCAGGATTGTTTCTGAGGGCAGGTGTCATTCACAGGCCTGCAATGAGTGTGAAGATTTAGTGACCATTAGCACTGGGTTTAAAGCTGCTGTTGTGGGAAATGGCCACAAGGCGGCAGCATTTCTCCGTTCCCAAATCTGGTTACTAGGGCAGCAGAGCCTTTCTGGGACCAATGGAATACAGAAGAAGGCATCCTTGAAGTCTAATACAGAATAGCATGTCCTTGTGGACGGTAGAATGACCAGCAGGGTGTAGGAATTAGGAACTACTGGATGTATATCCTCGGTGGCTTCACTGAGTGTCCTGACATCCTTTACCAGGTCCCCAGCAGCCCACGGGGCTCTCGTGGTCAGGGCAATCGCAGTTTATGGAGCTCACCTGCGCAACTACCCAGCAGCCCATGGGGCTCTCGTGGTCAGGCCCCTCCCAGGATATGGGGCTCACCTGGGCAGGTCCCAGCAGCCCACAGAGCTCTTTTGGTCAGGCCACTCCCAGGATATGGAGCTCACCTGTGCAACTACCCAGCAGCCCATGGGGCTCTCGTGGTCAGGCCCCTCCCAGGATACGGAGCTCCCCTGGGCAGGTACGCCAGCAGGGCTAGGCACACAGGAACCGTGCACATGGCCCGCATTGGAGAGCACCTCAGATCGCCTGTCACTCAGAGCTGACACAGAGCACCTTAGAGCAGGACTTGCACTAACAAACAGCAGCTCCGACAGTTCTGAGACTCTGGGCATCACTCTGTGCGGCCTCCCTCTGCCTGGTCTTCCAGAGACTTCCACTGCAGCCTGGGCACCAGGCCTCTGTCTCCACCCATCAGCCGTCCTCTCCCTGACTCCTGGATTCCTCTCATTAGGAGAGGGTCTTCTTGAAGTTGTCTCCCACTCATGGGCCAGATAAAATGATTAGAAAACAAGCCGGAGCTGCAGCCCCTTGTCTATCCTGACTCTCAGGAGCCCACACGTGTTCCTTGGACCTGGCCGGTTCAGCGAGGTCCAGTTTCTGCAATGTGAGCCCCTGAGGGGTGAGGATTAGCTGAACTGGGCAGCCTGACACTGCCAGCCAGCCCTCCCCAGGTGTGCCTGGGTTGAGGTCAATAGAAACACCACTCCAGGCAGCAAGAGCCCCTGCAGCTGTGCCTGATGCCATATTCTCTGCCCCATCAGCAGACTCGGGGCTGTGCTGGTGGGAGGGAGAGAGGGGCCATGGCTTTGTGGGGGGCCCGGTGTGAGTGGGTCTCTGCTGGACTTTCTGCAGGAGTTGCCAGGCTGCCACCTGCTAAAGAAGAGGATGTGTCACCATACCTTCTGCTGGAATTTCTCCACTGGCAGAGGTGAGGAAGGAAAAAATCTGTTGGGTCTGGGACAGGAGGGGTATCTCAGGCAGGGAAATGGAAAGCTTCCAGAAGAGCGCCCGGTGCCAGGACCATCCTGGCTGTCCTGCAGGCACCAAGTCGGTCTGCATGCTGTCACTGGTGTGGCTCCACGGCCCTTCCTCTAGGCTTTCAAGTCCTTGTACATATTCAGGTGTTTTACTTGGGAAGGGTGGGAACAGTTTAGCAGCAGCTGGCTTGGGGCTCAGCTCACGTTTACTCACAGACGCCTCGGCATGGTCCCCCAGCTTTGCAATGAGGAAGCTGCTTGCGGGGGCGCTGCTGGCTTCATGGTAGATGATTCCCCACCTCTGACCATCTTCAGAATTGTTTACCCCTGGAGCAAGTGCCTGATAGGGTTTTCCTCTGTATAACTGGTTTTCCTCTGTATATTTCTTTTTTTGCTTCAAGGTAGATTTTATTCCTCTTTTATGTATTTATAGATATAAGCATGGAAATAATTCATTCATATAAATACATCTGGTGAAGGGAAACACTTTTATCTGTTTTATTTTTAAATTTTATTTATTTTCCATAATTTTGTAATTTAATTTATTTTTTTTATTTATACGGCAGGATATTATTAGTTATCTATTTTAGACATATACATGTATACACGTCAATCCCAATCCCGCAACTCATCCCAGCAGCACCACCCCATGGCTTTGCCCCTTTGGTGTCCATACGTGTGTTCTCTACCTCTGTGTCTCTATTTCTGCCCTGCCAACCGGTTCATCTGTACCATTTTTCTAGGTTCCACATGTATGCATTATATCTACAATATTTGTTTTTCTCTTTCCGACTTACTTCACTCTGTATGACAGTCTCTAGATCCATCGACGTCTCTACAAATGACCCAGTTTCATTCCTTTGTATGGCTGAGTAATATTCCATTTTATATATGCACCACATCTTTATCCATTCGTCTGGCTGTGGGCATTTAGGTTGCTTCCATTACCTGGCTATGGTAACTAGTTCTGCAATGAACATTGTGGTGAATGGGTCTTTTTGACTTATGGTTTTCTCTGGGTATATGCCCAGAAGTGGGATTGCTGGATCATATGGTAATTCTATCTTTAGTTTTTTAAGGAACGTCCATACTGTTCTCCATAGTGACTGTATCACTTTACATTCCCACCAATAGTGGAAGAGGGTTCCTTTTCTCCACACCCTCCCCAGCATTTGTTGTTTGTAGATTTTCTGATGATGCCCATTCTAACAGGTGTGAGGTGATACCTCATTGTAGTTTTGATTTGCATTTCTCTAATAATGAGAGATGTTGAGCAGCATTTCATGTGCGTCTTGGCCATCTCTGTGTCTTCTTTGAAGAAGTGTCTATTTAGATCTTCTAGCCATTTTTGTATTGGGTTGTTTGTTTTTTTAAGATTAAGCTGCATGAGCTGTTTCTATATATTGGAGATTAAACCTTTGTCCATTGATTCGTTTGCAAATGTTTTCTCCCGTTCTGAGGGTTGCCTTTTTCCATTCCCGTTTTTTAACAAAAAAGAAAGAAAGAAAAAGAAGCAGAACACAAATGTGTGTAAAATATGCCTCTTGAAACTGTCGTTTTGAAATATGAACGTCTTTTGTATTTTGGGGTCGATATACGACCCCAGGATTTGTTTTCAGGGCAGGTGTCATTTACAGGCCTGCAATTCTTTTGAATATCAAGTGACCATTAGCGCTGGGATTAAAGCTGCTGTTGTGTGAAACGGCCACAAGGTGGCAGCAGTTCTCCTTTACCAAATCTGGTTACTAGGACAACAGAGCCTCAATGCAAGTCGTGTTCTAGCTTGTAATTTAGAATGGAATGTGCCAGGTAAAAGCCCCTTACGTTTGTCTCACTACTTCTTGTTCGTACTTTTAATTTAATTTTTATTTCTTATCACAGCAAGTTGGATTACAATGTTTGGCTTGTTGTAGGTGTGCAAGATGTGGTTCTTTGACACATATACATATGTCTGTTCTTCCTGGGATCCTTTGCCCATGTACGTTATGACAGAATGTTGAGTAGTCTTCTCTTGGTATTCCGTAGGTGTTTGGTGATTATATATTTCACCTGTGTTTGTATATGTCCGTGAAGCGCAATATCCTAATGTATGCAATCCTCACACCTTTCCATTGGGGAACCATCAGTTTGTTTAATGAATCTGTGATTGCCCTTCTCTGTGGAAATATCTTCACTGGTGTCAATTTTTCAGTAACACCTATAAGTGATATCATACGATATGTGTCTTTCTGTTTCTGACTTACTACAAGTCACGTGATTACCTCTAGCCTCATCTACGGTGCTGCAAATGGCACTGTGTCCTTTTTTTCCTTGGCTAATATTCTGTCTGTATATGGACCGGTTCTTCTTTGTCCGCTCATCTGTTGATGGACTTTTTGGTTGCTTCCATGTCATGGCTATTGTAATGCTGCGGCAATGCACATTTGCCTGCCTGTGTCTTTCCAATTCTGTCTTCTTAGGTCATAGGCCCAGGAGTGGGCCTGCTGGATCATATGGTAGCAAAACGTTTACCTTGTAGAGGCACCTCCATTCTGTTCTCATTAGTGGCTCTTACCAGGTTACGTCCCACCTGAGGTTGAGGTTATGCTCTTCTCCACAACACCTTCAGCGTTTATTGTTTCTAGTATTTTTGCGGATGTATACTCTGACTCGTGTGAGCTGATACCACTTTGTGGTTGGATTTGCATGTGTCTCATAACCCCTTGAAATTGAACTTTCTGGCATGTCCTTCTTTTCTTCAAACTGTGAGTACCGCTTACCTCTTCAAATTGTTTTTGTGAAGTATGTGTGACACTTAGAAATAGTTTGGCCATTACCTCCCTCAAGACATTTTGAGGGCAGGTTACATTTACAGCCCTCCAGTACTGGTGCATATGAAGTGAACCTTAGCACAGGTTTTAAAGCTGCTGTTGCAGGAAATGGCCAGAGGGCGGCAGCATTTCTGCTTTTCCCAATCTGGTAACTAGGGAAACAGACCATCTAGGCAGTGGTGTTCCTCGGTTATATATTCGAGTGGAGTGTGCCCCCAAAAGCTGATGTCTCCTTACTCATGTTTGTTTTATAACTTGAATTTATAGTTTTTTATTGGAGTCATATTCCATTGTGTGCATGGACCACTTCTTTGTGCATTCCTCTATTGATGGACATTTTCGTAGCTTCCAAGTTTTGGCTATGGTAAATATTGCTGGGGTGCAGGATTGCCACCCTGTGTCGTTTGTTTTTTTGCTGTACGTGGGCCTCTTGCTTCCGTGCACCCTCCCATTGCAGAGCACAGGCTCTGGATGTGCAGGCCCAGCAGCCGTAGCCCACGGCACCAGGCGCTCCGCGGCTTGTGTGATCGTCCCTAACCGGGGCATGATCCCGTGTCCCCTGCATTGGCAGGCAGACTCTCAACCACTGTGCCACCAGTGAAAACCAGCCTGTGTCTTTTTGATTCTCATCCCCTCAGGCGATAGGCCCAGCAGTGGGTATGCTTGATTGAATGGGAGCTCAGTATTTACCTTTACAAAGCACCACCTTTTTGTTTTCATTACTGGCTCTTACCATGTCCCACGTTGAACCAAGGGTAGGTACTTCTCCAAAACCCCTTCAGCATTTATTGTTTGCAGAATTTTTGCTGATGGCCATTCTGACTGGTGTGAGCTGATAAGTTTTTGTAATTTGGATTTGCATATCTTTAATTCTTCCTAATGTTCAGCATTTTTCCATGCCTTTTTAAATTTCTGGTACAGAAAAACAGAAAACAACAGAGAGTACAATTAACCTCTTGCAATTGTCTTCTTGGATGGTTGCCCTCTTTTGAATTGTTTGGTCAATTTTCGACCCCAGGATTGTTTCTGAGGGCAGGTGTCATTCACAGGCCTGCAATGAGTGTGAAGATTTAGTGACCATTAGCACTGGGTTTAAAGCTGCTGTTGTGGGAAATGGCCACAAGGCGGCAGCATTTCTCCATTCCCAAATCTGGTTACTAGGGCAGCAGAGCCTTTCTGGGACCAATGGAATACAGAAGAAGGCATCCTTGAAGTCTAATACAGAATAGCATGTCCTTGTGGACGGTAGAATGACCAGCAGGGTGTAGGAATTAGGAACTACTGGATGTATATCCTCGGTGGCTTCACTGAGTGTCCTGACATCCTTTACCAGGTCCCCAGCAGCCCACGGGGCTCTCGTGGTCAGGGCAATCGCAGTTTATGGAGCTCACCTGCACAACTACCCAGCAGCCCATGGGGCTCTCGTGGTCAGGCCCCTCCCAGGATATGGGGCTCACCTGGGCAGGTCCCAGCAGCCCACGGAGCTCTTTTGGTCAGGCCACTCCCAGGATATGGAGCTCACCTGTGCAACTACCCAGCAGCCCATGGGGCTCTCGTGGTCAGGCCCCTCCCAGGATACGGAGCTCCCCTGGGCAGGTACGCCAGCAGGGCTAGGCACACAGGAACCGTGCCCATGGCCCACATTGGAGAGCACCTCAGATCGCCTGTCACTCAGAGCTGACACAGAGCACCTTAGAGCAGGACTTGCACTAACAAACAGCAGCTCTGACAGTTCTGTGACTCTGGGCATCACTCTGTGCGGCCTCCCTCTGCCTGGTCTTCCAGAGAGTTCCACTGCAGCCTGGGCACCAGGCCTCTGTCTCCACCCATCAGCCGTCCTCTCCCTGACTCCTGGATTCCTCTCATTAGGAGAGGGTCTTCTTGAAGTTGTCTCCCACTCATGGGCCAGATAAAATGATTAGAAAACAAGCCGGAGCTGCAGCCCCTTGTCTATCCTGACTCTCAGGAGCCCACACGTGTTCCTTGGACCTGGCCGGTTCAGCGAGGTCCATTTTCTGCAATGTGAGCCCCTGAGGGGTGAGGATTAGCTGAACTGGGCAGCCTGACACTGCCAGCCAGCCCTCCCCAGGTGTGCCTGGGTTGAGGTCAATAGAAACACCACTCCAGGCAGCAAGAGCCCCTGCAGCTGTGCCTGATGCCATATTCTCTGCCCCATCAGCAGACTCGGGGCTGTGCTGGTGGGAGGGAGTGAGGGGCCATGGCTTTGTGGGGGGCCCGGTGTGAGTGGGTCTCTGCTGGACTTTCTGCAGGAGTTGCCAGGCTGCCACCTTCTAAAGAAGAGGATGTGTCACCATACCTTCTGCTGGAATTTCTCCACTGGCAGAGGTGAGGAAGGAAAAAATCTGTTGGGTCTGGGACAGGAGGGGTATCTCAGGCAGGGAAATGGAAAGCTTCCAGAAGAGCGCCCGGTGCCAGGACCATCCTGGCTGTCCTGCAGGCACCAAGTCGGTCTGCATGCTGTCACTGGTGTGGCTCCACGGCCCTTCCTCTAGGCTTTCAAGTCCTTGTACATATTCAGGTGTTTTACTTGGGAAGGGTGGGAACAGTTTAGCAGCAGCTGGCTTGGGGCTCAGCTCACGTTTACTCACAGACGCCTCGGCATGGTCCCCCAGCTTTGCAATGAGGAAGCTGCTTGCGGGGGCGCTGCTGGCTTCATGGTAGATGATTCCCCACCTCTGACCATCTTCAGAATTGTTTACCCCTGGAGCAAGTGCCTGATAGGGTATTCCTCTGTATAACTGGTTTTCCTCTGTAAATTTCTTTTTTTGCTTCAAGGTAGATTTTATTCCTCTTTTATGTATTTATAGATATAAGCATGGAAATAATTCATTCATATAAATACATCTGGTGAAGGGAAACACTTTTATCTGTTTTATTTTTAAATTTTATTTATTTTCCATAATTTTGTAATTTAATTTATTTTTTTTATTTATACGGCAGGATATTATTAGTTATCTATTTTAGACATATACATGTATACACGTCAATCCCAATCCCGCAACTCATCCCAGCAGCACCACCCCATGGCTTTGCCCCTTTGGTGTCCATACGTGTGTTCTCTACCTCTGTGTCTCTATTTCTGCCCTGCCAACCGGTTCATCTGTACCATTTTTCTAGGTTCCACATGTATGCATTATATCTACAATATTTGTTTTTCTCTTTCCGACTTACTTCACTCTGTATGACAGTCTCTAGATCCATCGACGTCTCTACAAATGACCCAGTTTCATTCCTTTGTATGGCTGAGTAATATTCCATTTTATATATGCACCACATCTTTATCCATTCGTCTGGCTGTGGGCATTTAGGTTGCTTCCATTACCTGGCTATGGTAACTAGTTCTGCAATGAACATTGTGGTGAATGGGTCTTTTTGACTTATGGTTTTCTCTGGGTATATGCCCAGAAGTGGGATTGCTGGATCATATGGTAATTCTATCTTTAGTTTTTTAAGGAACGTCCATACTGTTCTCCATAGTGACTGTATCACTTTACATTCCCACCAATAGTGGAAGAGGGTTCCTTTTCTCCACACCCTCCCCAGCATTTGTTGTTTGTAGATTTTCTGATGATGCCCATTCTAACAGGTGTGAGGTGATACCTCATTGTAGTTTTGATTTGCATTTCTCTAATAATGAGAGATGTTGAGCAGCATTTCATGTGCGTCTTGGCCATCTCTGTGTCTTCTTTGAAGAAGTGTCTATTTAGATCTTCTAGCCATTTTTGTATTGGGTTGTTTGTTTTTTTAAGATTAAGCTGCATGAGCTGTTTCTATATATTGGAGATTAAACCTTTGTCCATTGATTCGTTTGCAAATGTTTTCTCCCGTTCTGAGGGTTGCCTTTTTCCATTCCCGTTTTTTAACAAAAAAGAAAGAAAGAAAAAGAAGCAGAACACAAATGTGTGTAAAATATGCCTCTTGAAACTGTCGTTTTGAAATATGAACGTCTTTTGTATTTTGGGGTCGATATACGACCCCAGGATTTGTTTTCAGGGCAGGTGTCATTTACAGGCCTGCAATTCTTTTGAATATCAAGTGACCATTAGCGCTGG
Organism: Hyperoodon ampullatus; assembly: GCF_949752795.1. Lineage (NCBI taxonomy): Eukaryota > Metazoa > Chordata > Mammalia > Artiodactyla > Ziphiidae > Hyperoodon > Hyperoodon ampullatus. The sequence continues at coordinate 33,233 of NW_027640570.1, read as the reverse complement.
GATTAAAGCTGCTGTTGTGTGAAACGGCCACAAGGTGGCAGCAGTTCTCCTTTACCAAATCTGGTTACTAGGACAACAGAGCCTCAATGCAAGTCGTGTTCTAGCTTGTAATTTAGAATGGAATGTGCCAGGTAAAAGCCCCTTACGTTTGTCTCACTACTTCTTGTTCGTACTTTTAATTTAATTTTTATTTCTTATCACAGCAAGTTGGATTACAATGTTTGGCTTGTTGTAGGTGTGCAAGATGTGGTTCTTTGACACATATACATATGTCTGTTCTTCCTGGGATCCTTTGCCCATGTACGTTATGACAGAATGTTGAGTAGTCTTCTCTTGGTATTCCGTAGGTGTTTGGTGATTATATATTTCACCTGTGTTTGTATATGTCCGTGAAGCGCAATATCCTAATGTATGCAATCCTCACACCTTTCCATTGGGGAACCATCAGTTTGTTTAATGAATCTGTCATTGCCCTTCTCTGTGGAAATATCTTCACTGGTGTCAATTTTTCAGTAACACCTATAAGTGATATCATACGATATGTGTCTTTCTGTTTCTGACTTACTACAAGTCACGTGATTACCTCTAGCCTCATCTACGGTGCTGCAAATGGCACTGTGTCCTTTTTTTCCTTGGCTAATATTCTGTCTGTATATGGACCGGTTCTTCTTTGTCCGCTCATCTGTTGATGGACTTTTTGGTTGCTTCCATGTCATGGCTATTGTAATGCTGCGGCAATGCACATTTGCCTGCCTGTGTCTTTCCAATTCTGTCTTCTTAGGTCATAGGCCCAGGAGTGGGCCTGCTGGATCATATGGTAGCAAAACGTTTACCTTGTAGAGGCACCTCCATTCTGTTCTCATTAGTGGCTCTTACCAGGTTACGTCCCACCTGAGGTTGAGGTTATGCTCTTCTCCACAACACCTTCAGCGTTTATTGTTTCTAGTATTTTTGCGGATGTATACTCTGACTCGTGTGAGCTGATACCACTTTGTGGTTGGATTTGCATGTGTCTCATAACCCCTTGAAATTGAACTTTCTGGCATGTCCTTCTTTTCTTCAAACTGTGAGTACCGCTTACCTCTTCAAATTGTTTTTGTGAAGTATGTGTGACACTTAGAAATAGTTTGGCCATTACCTCCCTCAAGACATTTTGAGGGCAGGTTACATTTACAGCCCTCCAGTACTGGTGCATATGAAGTGAACCTTACCACAGGTTTTAAAGCTGCTGTTGCAGGAAATGGCCAGAGGGCGGCAGCATTTCTGCTTTTCCCAATCTGGTAACTAGGGAAACAGACCATCTAGGCAGTGGTGTTCCTCGGTTATATATTCGAGTGGAGTGTGCCCCCAAAAGCTGATGTCTCCTTACTCATGTTTGTTTTATAACTTGAATTTATAGTTTTTTATTGGAGTCATATTCCATTGTGTGCATGGACCACTTCTTTGTGCATTCCTCTATTGATGGACATTTTCGTAGCTTCCAAGTTTTGGCTATGGTAAATATTGCTGGGGTGCAGGATTGCCACCCTGTGTCGTTTGTTTTTTTGCTGTACATGGGCCTCTTGCTTCCGTGCACCCTCCCATTGCAGAGCACAGGCTCTGGATGTGCAGGCCCAGCAGCCGTAGCCCACGGCACCAGGCGCTCCGCGGCTTGTGTGATCGTCCCTAACCGGGGCATGATCCCGTGTCCCCTGCATTGGCAGGCAGACTCTCAACCACTGTGCCACCAGTGAAAACCAGCCTGTGTCTTTTTGATTCTCATCCCCTCAGGCGATAGGCCCAGCAGTGGGTATGCTTGATTGAATGGGAGCTCAGTATTTACCTTTACAAAGCACCACCTTTTTGTTTTCATTACTGGCTCTTACCATGTCCCACGTTGAACCAAGGGTAGGTACTTCTCCAAAACCCCTTCAGCATTTATTGTTTGCAGAATTTTTGCTGATGGCCATTCTGACTGGTGTGAGCTGATAAGTTTTTGTAATTTGGATTTGCATATCTTTAATTCTTCCTAATGTTCAGCATTTTTCCATGCCTTTTTAAATTTCTGGTACAGAAAAACAGAAAACAACAGAGAGTACAATTAACCTCTTGCAATTGTCTTCTTGGATGGTTGCCCTCTTTTGAATTGTTTGGTCAATTTTCGACCCCAGGATTGTTTCTGAGGGCAGGTGTCATTCACAGGCCTGCAATGAGTGTGAAGATTTAGTGACCATTAGCACTGGGTTTAAAGCTGCTGTTGTGGGAAATGGCCACAAGGCGGCAGCATTTCTCCATTCCCAAATCTGGTTACTAGGGCAGCAGAGCCTTTCTGGGACCAATGGAATACAGAAGAAGGCATCCTTGAAGTCTAATACAGAATAGCATGTCCTGGTGGACGGTAGAATGACCAGCAGGGTGTAGGAATTAGGAACTACTGGATGTATATCCTCGGTGGCTTCACTGAGTGTCCTGACATCCTTTACCAGGTCCCCAGCAGCCCACGGGGCTCTCGTGGTCAGGGCAATCGCAGTTTATGGAGCTCACCTGCACAACTACCCAGCAGCCCATGGGGCTCTCGTGGTCAGGCCCCTCCCAGGATATGGGGCTCACCTGGGCAGGTCCCAGCAGCCCACGGAGCTCTTTTGGTCAGGCCACTCCCAGGATATGGAGCTCACCTGTGCAACTACCCAGCAGCCCATGGGGCTCTCGTGGTCAGGCCCCTCCCAGGATACGGAGCTCCCCTGGGCAGGTACGCCAGCAGGGCTAGGCACACAGGAACCGTGCCCATGGCCCACATTGGAGAGCACCTCAGATCGCCTGTCACTCAGAGCTGACACAGAGCACCTTAGAGCAGGACTTGCACTAACAAACAGCAGCTCTGACAGTTCTGTGACTCTGGGCATCACTCTGTGCGGCCTCCCTCTGCCTGGTCTTCCAGAGAGTTCCACTGCAGCCTGGGCACCAGGCCTCTGTCTCCACCCATCAGCCGTCCTCTCCCTGACTCCTGGATTCCTCTCATTAGGAGAGGGTCTTCTTGAAGTTGTCTCCCACTCATGGGCCAGATAAAATGATTAGAAAACAAGCCGGAGCTGCAGCCCCTTGTCTATCCTGACTCTCAGGAGCCCACACGTGTTCCTTGGACCTGGCCGGTTCAGCGAGGTCCATTTTCTGCAATGTGAGCCCCTGAGGGGTGAGGATTAGCTGAACTGGGCAGCCTGACACTGCCAGCCAGCCCTCCCCAGGTGTGCCTGGGTTGAGGTCAATAGAAACACCACTCCAGGCAGCAAGAGCCCCTGCAGCTGTGCCTGATGCCATATTCTCTGCCCCATCAGCAGACTCGGGGCTGTGCTGGTGGGAGGGAGTGAGGGGCCATGGCTTTGTGGGGGGCCCGGTGTGAGTGGGTCTCTGCTGGACTTTCTGCAGGAGTTGCCAGGCTGCCACCTTCTAAAGAAGAGGATGTGTCACCATACCTTCTGCTGGAATTTCTCCACTGGCAGAGGTGAGGAAGGAAAAAATCTGTTGGGTCTGGGACAGGAGGGGTATCTCAGGCAGGGAAATGGAAAGCTTCCAGAAGAGCGCCCGGTGCCAGGACCATCCTGGCTGTCCTGCAGGCACCAAGTCGGTCTGCATGCTGTCACTGGTGTGGCTCCACGGCCCTTCCTCTAGGCTTTCAAGTCCTTGTACATATTCAGGTGTTTTACTTGGGAAGGGTGGGAACAGTTTAGCAGCAGCTGGCTTGGGGCTCAGCTCACGTTTACTCACAGATGCCTCGGCATGGTCCCCCAGCTTTGCAATGAGGAAGCTGCTTGCGGGGGCGCTGCTGGCTTCATGGTAGATGATTCCCCACCTCTGACCATCTTCAGAATTGTTTACCCCTGGAGCAAGTGCCTGATAGGGTTTTCCTCTGTATAACTGGTTTTCCTCTGTATATTTCTTTTTTTGCTTCAAGGTAGATTTTATTCCTCTTTTATGTATTTATAGATATAAGCATGGAAATAATTCATTCATATAAATACATCTGGTGAAGGGAAACACTTTTATCTGTTTTATTTTTAAATTTTATTTATTTTCCATAATTTTGTAATTTAATTTATTTTTTTTATTTATACGGCAGGATATTATTAGTTATCTATTTTAGACATATACATGTATACACGTCAATCCCAATCCCGCAACTCATCCCAGCAGCACCACCCCATGGCTTTGCCCCTTTGGTGTCCATACGTGTGTTCTCTACCTCTGTGTCTCTATTTCTGCCCTGCCAACCGGTTCATCTGTACCATTTTTCTAGGTTCCACATGTATGCATTATATCTACAATATTTGTTTTTCTCTTTCCGACTTACTTCACTCTGTATGACAGTCTCTAGATCCATCGACGTCTCTACAAATGACCCAGTTTCATTCCTTTGTATGGCTGAGTAATATTCCATTTTATATATGCACCACATCTTTATCCATTCGTCTGGCTGTGGGCATTTAGGTTGCTTCCATTACCTGGCTATGGTAACTAGTTCTGCAATGAACATTGTGGTGAATGGGTCTTTTTGACTTATGGTTTTCTCTGGGTATATGCCCAGAAGTGGGATTGCTGGATCATATGGTAATTCTATCTTTAGTTTTTTAAGGAACGTCCATACTGTTCTCCATAGTGACTGTATCACTTTACATTCCCACCAATAGTGGAAGAGGGTTCCTTTTCTCCACACCCTCCCCAGCATTTGTTGTTTGTAGATTTTCTGATGATGCCCATTCTAACAGGTGTGAGGTGATACCTCATTGTAGTTTTGATTTGCATTTCTCTAATAATGAGAGATGTTGAGCAGCATTTCATGTGCGTCTTGGCCATCTCTGTGTCTTCTTTGAAGAAGTGTCTATTTAGATCTTCTAGCCATTTTTGTATTGGGTTGTTTGTTTTTTTAAGATTAAGCTGCATGAGCTGTTTCTATATATTGGAGATTAAACCTTTGTCCATTGATTCGTTTGCAAATGTTTTCTCCCGTTCTGAGGGTTGCCTTTTTCCATTCCCGTTTTTTAACAAAAAAGAAAGAAAGAAAAAGAAGCAGAACACAAATGTGTGTAAAATATGCCTCTTGAAACTGTCGTTTTGAAATATGAACGTCTTTTGTATTTTGGGGTCGATATACGACCCCAGGATTTGTTTTCAGGGCAGGTGTCATTTACAGGCCTGCAATTCTTTTGAATATCAAGTGACCATTAGCGCTGGGATTAAAGCTGCTGTTGTGTGAAACGGCCACAAGGTGGCAGCAGTTCTCCTTTACCAAATCTGGTTACTAGGACAACAGAGCCTCAATGCAAGTCGTGTTCTAGCTTGTAATTTAGAATGGAATGTGCCAGGTAAAAGCCCCTTACGTTTGTCTCACTACTTCTTGTTCGTACTTTTAATTTAATTTTTATTTCTTATCACAGCAAGTTGGATTACAATGTTTGGCTTGTTGTAGGTGTGCAAGATGTGGTTCTTTGACACATATACATATGTCTGTTCTTCCTGGGATCCTTTGCCCATGTACGTTATGACAGAATGTTGAGTAGTCTTCTCTTGGTATTCCGTAGGTGTTTGGTGATTATATATTTCACCTGTGTTTGTATATGTCCGTGAAGCGCAATATCCTAATGTATGCAATCCTCACACCTTTCCATTGGGGAACCATCAGTTTGTTTAATGAATCTGTGATTGCCCTTCTCTGTGGAAATATCTTCACTGGTGTCAATTTTTCAGTAACACCTATAAGTGATATCATACGATATGTGTCTTTCTGTTTCTGACTTACTACAAGTCACGTGATTACCTCTAGCCTCATCTACGGTGCTGCAAATGGCACTGTGTCCTTTTTTTCCTTGGCTAATATTCTGTCTGTATATGGACCGGTTCTTCTTTGTCCGCTCATCTGTTGATGGACTTTTTGGTTGCTTCCATGTCATGGCTATTGTAATGCTGCGGCAATGCACATTTGCCTGCCTGTGTCTTTCCAATTCTGTCTTCTTAGGTCATAGGCCCAGGAGTGGGCCTGCTGGATCATATGGTAGCAAAACGTTTACCTTGTAGAGGCACCTCCATTCTGTTCTCATTAGTGGCTCTTACCAGGTTACGTCCCACCTGAGGTTGAGGTTATGCTCTTCTCCACAACACCTTCAGCGTTTATTGTTTCTAGTATTTTTGCGGATGTATACTCTGACTCGTGTGAGCTGATACCACTTTGTGGTTGGATTTGCATGTGTCTCATAACCCCTTGAAATTGAACTTTCTGGCATGTCCTTCTTTTCTTCAAACTGTGAGTACCGCTTACCTCTTCAAATTGTTTTTGTGAAGTATGTGTGACACTTAGAAATAGTTTGGCCATTACCTCCCTCAAGACATTTTGAGGGCAGGTTACATTTACAGCCCTCCAGTACTGGTGCATATGAAGTGAACCTTACCACAGGTTTTAAAGCTGCTGTTGCAGGAAATGGCCAGAGGGCGGCAGCATTTCTGCTTTTCCCAATCTGGTAACTAGGGAAACAGACCATCTAGGCAGTGGTGTTCCTCGGTTATATATTCGAGTGGAGTGTGCCCCCAAAAGCTGATGTCTCCTTACTCATGTTTGTTTTATAACTTGAATTTATAGTTTTTTATTGGAGTCATATTCCATTGTGTGCATGGACCACTTCTTTGTGCATTCCTCTATTGATGGACATTTTCGTAGCTTCCAAGTTTTGGCTATGGTAAATATTGCTGGGGTGCAGGATTGCCACCCTGTGTCGTTTGTTTTTTTGCTGTACATGGGCCTCTTGCTTCCGTGCACCCTCCCATTGCAGAGCACAGGCTCTGGATGTGCAGGCCCAGCAGCCGTAGCCCACGGCACCAGGCGCTCCGCGGCTTGTGTGATCGTCCCTAACCGGGGCATGATCCCGTGTCCCCTGCATTGGCAGGCAGACTCTCAACCACTGTGCCACCAGTGAAAACCAGCCTGTGTCTTTTTGATTCTCATCCCCTCAGGCGATAGGCCCAGCAGTGGGTATGCTTGATTGAATGGGAGCTCAGTATTTACCTTTACAAAGCACCACCTTTTTGTTTTCATTACTGGCTCTTACCATGTCCCACGTTGAACCAAGGGTAGGTACTTCTCCAAAACCCCTTCAGCATTTATTGTTTGCGGAATTTTTGCTGATGGCCATTCTGACTGGTGTGAGCTGATAAGTTTTTGTAATTTGGATTTGCATATCTTTAATTCTTCCTAATGTTCAGCATTTTTCCATGCCTTTTTAAATTTCTGGTACAGAAAAACAGAAAACAACAGAGAGTACAATTAACCTCTTGCAATTGTCTTCTTGGATGGTTGCCCTCTTTTGAATTGTTTGGTCAATTTTCGACCCCAGGATTGTTTCTGAGGGCAGGTGTCATTCACAGGCCTGCAATGAGTGTGAAGATTTAGTGACCATTAGCACTGGGTTTAAAGCTGCTGTTGTGGGAAATGGCCACAAGGCGGCAGCATTTCTCCATTCCCAAATCTGGTTACTAGGGCAGCAGAGCCTTTCTGGGACCAATGGAATACAGAAGAAGGCATCCTTGAAGTCTAATACAGAATAGCATGTCCTGGTGGACGGTAGAATGACCAGCAGGGTGTAGGAATTAGGAACTACTGGATGTATATCCTCGGTGGCTTCACTGAGTGTCCTGACATCCTTTACCAGGTCCCCAGCAGCCCACGGGGCTCTCGTGGTCAGGGCAATCGCAGTTTATGGAGCTCACCTGCACAACTACCCAGCAGCCCATGGGGCTCTCGTGGTCAGGCCCCTCCCAGGATATGGGGCTCACCTGGGCAGGTCCCAGCAGCCCACGGAGCTCTTTTGGTCAGGCCACTCCCAGGATATGGAGCTCACCTGTGCAACTACCCAGCAGCCCATGGGGCTCTCATGGTCAGGCCCCTCCCAGGATACGGAGCTCCCCTGGGCAGGTACGCCAGCAGGGCTAGGCACACAGGAACCGTGCCCATGGCCCACATTGGAGAGCACCTCAGATCGCCTGTCACTCAGAGCTGACACAGAGCACCTTAGAGCAGGACTTGCACTAACAAACAGCAGCTCTGACAGTTCTGTGACTCTGGGCATCACTCTGTGCGGCCTCCCTCTGCCTGGTCTTCCAGAGAGTTCCACTGCAGCCTGGGCACCAGGCCTCTGTCTCCACCCATCAGCCGTCCTCTCCCTGACTCCTGGATTCCTCTCATTAGGAGAGGGTCTTCTTGAAGTTGTCTCCCACTCATGGGCCAGATAAAATGATTAGAAAACAAGCCGGAGCTGCAGCCCCTTGTCTATCCTGACTCTCAGGAGCCCACACGTGTTCCTTGGACCTGGCCGGTTCAGCGAGGTCCATTTTCTGCAATGTGAGCCCCTGAGGGGTGAGGATTAGCTGAACTGGGCAGCCTGACACTGCCAGCCAGCCCTCCCCAGGTGTGCCTGGGTTGAGGTCAATAGAAACACCACTCCAGGCAGCAAGAGCCCCTGCAGCTGTGCCTGATGCCATATTCTCTGCCCCATCAGCAGACTCGGGGCTGTGCTGGTGGGAGGGAGAGAGGGGCCATGGCTTTGTGGGGGGCCCGGTGTGAGTGGGTCTCTGCTGGACTTTCTGCAGGAGTTGCCAGGCTGCCACCTTCTAAAGAAGAGGATGTGTCACCATACCTTCTGCTGGAATTTCTCCACTGGCAGAGGTGAGGAAGGAAAAAATCTGTTGGGTCTGGGACAGGAGGGGTATCTCAGGCAGGGAAATGGAAAGCTTCCAGAAGAGCGCCCGGTGCCAGGACCATCCTGGCTGTCCTGCAGGCACCAAGTCGGTCTGCATGCTGTCACTGGTGTGGCTCCACGGCCCTTCCTCTAGGCTTTCAAGTCCTTGTACATATTCAGGTGTTTTACTTGGGAAGGGTGGGAACAGTTTAGCAGCAGCTGGCTTGGGGCTCAGCTCACGTTTACTCACAGACGCCTCGGCATGGTCCCCCAGCTTTGCAATGAGGAAGCTGCTTGCGGGGGCGCTGCTGGCTTCATGGTAGATGATTCCCCACCTCTGACCATCTTCAGAATTGTTTACCCCTGGAGCAAGTGCCTGATAGGGTTTTCCTCTGTATAACTGGTTTTCCTCTGTATATTTCTTTTTTTGCTTCAAGGTAGATTTTATTCCTCTTTTATGTATTTATAGATATAAGCATGGAAATAATTCATTCATATAAATACATCTGGTGAAGGGAAACACTTTTATCTGTTTTATTTTTAAATTTTATTTATTTTCCATAATTTTGTAATTTAATTTATTTTTTTTATTTATACGGCAGGATATTATTAGTTATCTATTTTAGACATATACATGTATACACGTCAATCCCAATCCCGCAACTCATCCCAGCAGCACCACCCCATGGCTTCGCCCCTTTGGTGTCCATACGTGTGTTCTCTACCTCTGTGTCTCTATTTCTGCCCTGCCAACCGGTTCATCTGTACCATTTTTCTAGGTTCCACATGTATGCATTATATCTACAATATTTGTTTTTCTCTTTCCGACTTACTTCACTCTGTATGACAGTCTCTAGATCCATCGACGTCTCTACAAATGACCCAGTTTCATTCCTTTGTATGGCTGAGTAATATTCCATTTTATATATGCACCACATCTTTATCCATTCGTCTGGCTGTGGACATTTAGGTTGCTTCCATTACCTGGCTATGGTAACTAGTTCTGCAATGAACATTGTGGTGAATGGGTCTTTTTGACTTATGGTTTTCTCTGGGTATATGCCCAGAAGTGGGATTGCTGGATCATATGGTAATTCTATCTTTAGTTTTTTAAGGAACGTCCATACTGTTCTCCATAGTGACTGTATCACTTTACATTCCCACCAATAGTGGAAGAGGGTTCCTTTTCTCCACACCCTCCCCAGCATTTGTTGTTTGTAGATTTTCTGATGATGCCCATTCTAACAGGTGTGAGGTGATACCTCATTGTAGTTTTGATTTGCATTTCTCTAATAATGAGAGATGTTGAGCAGCATTTCATGTGCGTCTTGGCCATCTCTGTGTCTTCTTTGAAGAAGTGTCTATTTAGATCTTCTAGCCATTTTTGTATTGGGTTGTTTGTTTTTTTAAGATTAAGCTGCATGAGCTGTTTCTATATATTGGAGATTAAACCTTTGTCCATTGATTCGTTTGCAAATGTTTTCTCCCGTTCTGAGGGTTGCCTTTTTCCATTCCCGTTTTTTAACAAAAAAGAAAGAAAGAAAAAGAAGCAGAACACAAATGTGTGTAAAATATGCCTCTTGAAACTGTCGTTTTGAAATATGAACGTCTTTTGTATTTTGGGGTCGATATACGACCCCAGGATTTGTTTTCAGGGCAGGTGTCATTTACAGGCCTGCAATTCTTTTGAATATCAAGTGACCATTAGCGCTGGGATTAAAGCTGCTGTTGTGTGAAACGGCCACAAGGTGGCAGCAGTTCTCCTTTACCAAATCTGGTTACTAGGACAACAGAGCCTCAATGCAAGTCGTGTTCTAGCTTGTAATTTAGAATGGAATGTGCCAGGTAAAAGCCCCTTACGTTTGTCTCACTACTTCTTGTTCGTACTTTTAATTTAATTTTTATTTCTTATCACAGCAAGTTGGATTACAATGTTTGGCTTGTTGTAGGTGTGCAAGATGTGGTTCTTTGACACATATACATATGTCTGTTCTTCCTGGGATCCTTTGCCCATGTACGTTATGACAGAATGTTGAGTAGTCTTCTCTTGGTATTCCGTAGGTGTTTGGTGATTATATATTTCACCTGTGTTTGTATATGTCCGTGAAGCGCAATATCCTAATGTATGCAATCCTCACACCTTTCCATTGGGGAACCATCAGTTTGTTTAATGAATCTGTCATTGCCCTTCTCTGTGGAAATATCTTCACTGGTGTCAATTTTTCAGTAACACCTATAAGTGATATCATACGATATGTGTCTTTCTGTTTCTGACTTACTACAAGTCACGTGATTACCTCTAGCCTCATCTACGGTGCTGCAAATGGCACTGTGTCCTTTTTTTCCTTGGCTAATATTCTGTCTGTATATGGACCGGTTCTTCTTTGTCCGCTCATCTGTTGATGGACTTTTTGGTTGCTTCCATGTCATGGCTATTGTAATGCTGCGGCAATGCACATTTGCCTGCCTGTGTCTTTCCAATTCTGTCTTCTTAGGTCATAGGCCCAGGAGTGGGCCTGCTGGATCATATGGTAGCAAAACGTTTACCTTGTAGAGGCACCTCCATTCTGTTCTCATTAGTGGCTCTTACCAGGTTACGTCCCACCTGAGGTTGAGGTTATGCTCTTCTCCACAACACCTTCAGCGTTTATTGTTTCTAGTATTTTTGCGGATGTATACTCTGACTCGTGTGAGCTGATACCACTTTGTGGTTGGATTTGCATGTGTCTCATAACCCCTTGAAATTGAACTTTCTGGCATGTCCTTCTTTTCTTCAAACTGTGAGTACCGCTTACCTCTTCAAATTGTTTTTGTGAAGTATGTGTGACACTTAGAAATAGTTTGGCCATTACCTCCCTCAAGACATTTTGAGGGCAGGTTACATTTACAGCCCTCCAGTACTGGTGCATATGAAGTGAACCTTACCACAGGTTTTAAAGCTGCTGTTGCAGGAAATGGCCAGAGGGCGGCAGCATTTCTGCTTTTCCCAATCTGGTAACTAGGGAAACAGACCATCTAGGCAGTGGTGTTCCTCGGTTATATATTCGAGTGGAGTGTGCCCCCAAAAGCTGATGTCTCCTTACTCATGTTTGTTTTATAACTTGAATTTATAGTTTTTTATTGGAGTCATATTCCATTGTGTGCATGGACCACTTCTTTGTGCATTCCTCTATTGATGGACATTTTCGTAGCTTCCAAGTTTTGGCTATGGTAAATATTGCTGGGGTGCAGGATTGCCACCCTGTGTCGTTTGTTTTTTTGCTGTACATGGGCCTCTTGCTTCCGTGCACCCTCCCATTGCAGAGCACAGGCTCTGGATGTGCAGGCCCAGCAGCCGTAGCCCACGGCACCAGGCGCTCCGCGGCTTGTGTGATCGTCCCTAACCGGGGCATGATCCCGTGTCCCCTGCATTGGCAGGCAGACTCTCAACCACTGTGCCACCAGTGAAAACCAGCCTGTGTCTTTTTGATTCTCATCCCCTCAGGCGATAGGCCCAGCAGTGGGTATGCTTGATTGAATGGGAGCTCAGTATTTACCTTTACAAAGCACCACCTTTTTGTTTTCATTACTGGCTCTTACCATGTCCCACGTTGAACCAAGGGTAGGTACTTCTCCAAAACCCCTTCAGCATTTATTGTTTGCGGAATTTTTGCTGATGGCCATTCTGACTGGTGTGAGCTGATAAGTTTTTGTAATTTGGATTTGCATATCTTTAATTCTTCCTAATGTTCAGCATTTTTCCATGCCTTTTTAAATTTCTGGTACAGAAAAACAGAAAACAACAGAGAGTACAATTAACCTCTTGCAATTGTCTTCTTGGATGGTTGCCCTCTTTTGAATTGTTTGGTCAATTTTCGACCCCAGGATTGTTTCTGAGGGCAGGTGTCATTCACAGGCCTGCAATGAGTGTGAAGATTTAGTGACCATTAGCACTGGGTTTAAAGCTGCTGTTGTGGGAAATGGCCACAAGGCGGCAGCATTTCTCCATTCCCAAATCCGGTTACTAGGGCAGCAGAGCCTTTCTGGGACCAATGGAATACAGAAGAAGGCATCCTTGAAGTCTAATACAGAATAGCATGTCCTGGTGGACGGTAGAATGACCAGCAGGGTGTAGGAATTAGGAACTACTGGATGTATATCCTCGGTGGCTTCACTGAGTGTCCTGACATCCTTTACCAGGTCCCCAGCAGCCCACGGGGCTCTCGTGGTCAGGGCAATCGCAGTTTATGGAGCTCACCTGCACAACTACCCAGCAGCCCATGGGGCTCTCGTGGTCAGGCCCCTCCCAGGATATGGGGCTCACCTGGGCAGGTCCCAGCAGCCCACGGAGCTCTTTTGGTCAGGCCACTCCCAGGATATGGAGCTCACCTGTGCAACTACCCAGCAGCCCATGGGGCTCTCGTGGTCAGGCCCCTCCCAGGATACGGAGCTCCCCTGGGCAGGTACGCCAGCAGGGCTAGGCACACAGGAACCGTGCCCATGGCCCACATTGGAGAGCACCTCAGATCGCCTGTCACTCAGAGCTGACACAGAGCACCTTAGAGCAGGACTTGCACTAACAAACAGCAGCTCTGACAGTTCTGTGACTCTGGGCATCACTCTGTGCGGCCTCCCTCTGCCTGGTCTTCCAGAGAGTTCCACTGCAGCCTGGGCACCAGGCCTCTGTCTCCACCCATCAGCCGTCCTCTCCCTGACTCCTGGATTCCTCTCATTAGGAGAGGGTCTTCTTGAAGTTGTCTCCCACTCATGGGCCAGATAAAATGATTAGAAAACAAGCCGGAGCTGCAGCCCCTTGTCTATCCTGACTCTCAGGAGCCCACACGTGTTCCTTGGACCTGGCCGGTTCAGCGAGGTCCATTTTCTGCAATGTGAGCCCCTGAGGGGTGAGGATTAGCTGAACTGGGCAGCCTGACACTGCCAGCCAGCCCTCCCCAGGTGTGCCTGGGTTGAGGTCAATAGAAACACCACTCCAGGCAGCAAGAGCCCCTGCAGCTGTGCCTGATGCCATATTCTCTGCCCCATCAGCAGACTCGGGGCTGTGCTGGTGGGAGGGAGTGAGGGGCCATGGCTTTGTGGGGGGCCCGGTGTGAGTGGGTCTCTGCTGGACTTTCTGCAGGAGTTGCCAGGCTGCCACCTTCTAAAGAAGAGGATGTGTCACCATACCTTCTGCTGGAATTTCTCCACTGGCAGAGGTGAGGAAGGAAAAAATCTGTTGGGTCTGGGACAGGAGGGGTATCTCAGGCAGGGAAATGGAAAGCTTCCAGAAGAGCGCCCGGTGCCAGGACCATCCTGGCTGTCCTGCAGGCACCAAGTCGGTCTGCATGCTGTCACTGGTGTGGCTCCACGGCCCTTCCTCTAGGCTTTCAAGTCCTTGTACATATTCAGGTGTTTTACTTGGGAAGGGTGGGAACAGTTTAGCAGCAGCTGGCTTGGGGCTCAGCTCACGTTTACTCACAGATGCCTCGGCATGGTCCCCCAGCTTTGCAATGAGGAAGCTGCTTGCGGGGGCGCTGCTGGCTTCATGGTAGATGATTCCCCACCTCTGACCATCTTCAGAATTGTTTACCCCTGGAGCAAGTGCCTGATAGGGTTTTCCTCTGTATAACTGGTTTTCCTCTGTATATTTCTTTTTTTGCTTCAAGGTAGATTTTATTCCTCTTTTATGTATTTATAGATATAAGCATGGAAATAATTCATTCATATAAATACATCTGGTGAAGGGAAACACTTTTATCTGTTTTATTTTTAAATTTTATTTATTTTCCATAATTTTGTAATTTAATTTATTTTTTTTATTTATACGGCAGGATATTATTAGTTATCTATTTTAGACATATACATGTATACACGTCAATCCCAATCCCGCAACTCATCCCAGCAGCACCACCCCATGGCTTTGCCCCTTTGGTGTCCATACGTGTGTTCTCTACCTCTGTGTCTCTATTTCTGCCCTGCCAACCGGTTCATCTGTACCATTTTTCTAGGTTCCACATGTATGCATTATATCTACAATATTTGTTTTTCTCTTTCCGACTTACTTCACTCTGTATGACAGTCTCTAGATCCATCGACGTCTCTACAAATGACCCAGTTTCATTCCTTTGTATGGCTGAGTAATATTCCATTTTATATATGCACCACATCTTTATCCATTCGTCTGGCTGTGGGCATTTAGGTTGCTTCCATTACCTGGCTATGGTAACTAGTTCTGCAATGAACATTGTGGTGAATGGGTCTTTTTGACTTATGGTTTTCTCTGGGTATATGCCCAGAAGTGGGATTGCTGGATCATATGGTAATTCTATCTTTAGTTTTTTAAGGAACGTCCATACTGTTCTCCATAGTGACTGTATCACTTTACATTCCCACCAATAGTGGAAGAGGGTTCCTTTTCTCCACACCCTCCCCAGCATTTGTTGTTTGTAGATTTTCTGATGATGCCCATTCTAACAGGTGTGAGGTGATACCTCATTGTAGTTTTGATTTGCATTTCTCTAATAATGAGAGATGTTGAGCAGCATTTCATGTGCGTCTTGGCCATCTCTGTGTCTTCTTTGAAGAAGTGTCTATTTAGATCTTCTAGCCATTTTTGTGTTGGGTTGTTTGTTTTTTTAAGATTAAGCTGCATGAGCTGTTTCTATATATTGGAGATTAAACCTTTGTCCATTGATTCGTTTGCAAATGTTTTCTCCCGTTCTGAGGGTTGCCTTTTTCCATTCCCGTTTTTTAACAAAAAAGAAAGAAAGAAAAAGAAGCAGAACACAAATGTGTGTAAAATATGCCTCTTGAAACTGTCGTTTTGAAATATGAACGTCTTTTGTATTTTGGGGTCGATATACGACCCCAGGATTTGTTTTCAGGGCAGGTGTCATTTACAGGCCTGCAATTCTTTTGAATATCAAGTGACCATTAGCGCTGGGATTAAAGCTGCTGTTGTGTGAAACGGCCACAAGGTGGCAGCAGTTCTCCTTTACCAAATCTGGTTACTAGGACAACAGAGCCTCAATGCAAGTCGTGTTCTAGCTTGTAATTTAGAATGGAATGTGCCAGGTAAAAGCCCCTTACGTTTGTCTCACTACTTCTTGTTCGTACTTTTAATTTAATTTTTATTTCTTATCACAGCAAGTTGGATTACAATGTTTGGCTTGTTGTAGGTGTGCAAGATGTGGTTCTTTGACACATATACATATGTCTGTTCTTCCTGGGATCCTTTGCCCATGTACGTTATGACAGAATGTTGAGTAGTCTTCTCTTGGTATTCCGTAGGTGTTTGGTGATTATATATTTCACCTGTGTTTGTATATGTCCGTGAAGCGCAATATCCTAATGTATGCAATCCTCACACCTTTCCATTGGGGAACCATCAGTTTGTTTAATGAATCTGTGATTGCCCTTCTCTGTGGAAATATCTTCACTGGTGTCAATTTTTCAGTAACACCTATAAGTGATATCATACGATATGTGTCTTTCTGTTTCTGACTTACTACAAGTCACGTGATTACCTCTAGCCTCATCTACGGTGCTGCAAATGGCACTGTGTCCTTTTTTTCCTTGGCTAATATTCTGTCTGTATATGGACCGGTTCTTCTTTGTCCGCTCATCTGTTGATGGACTTTTTGGTTGCTTCCATGTCATGGCTATTGTAATGCTGCGGCAATGCACATTTGCCTGCCTGTGTCTTTCCAATTCTGTCTTCTTAGGTCATAGGCCCAGGAGTGGGCCTGCTGGATCATATGGTAGCAAAACGTTTACCTTGTAGAGGCACCTCCATTCTGTTCTCATTAGTGGCTCTTACCAGGTTACGTCCCACCTGAGGTTGAGGTTATGCTCTTCTCCACAACACCTTCAGCGTTTATTGTTTCTAGTATTTTTGCGGATGTATACTCTGACTCGTGTGAGCTGATACCACTTTGTGGTTGGATTTGCATGTGTCTCATAACCCCTTGAAATTGAACTTTCTGGCATGTCCTTCTTTTCTTCAAACTGTGAGTACCGCTTACCTCTTCAAATTGTTTTTGTGAAGTATGTGTGACACTTAGAAATAGTTTGGCCATTACCTCCCTCAAGACATTTTGAGGGCAGGTTACATTTACAGCCCTCCAGTACTGGTGCATATGAAGTGAACCTTAGCACAGGTTTTAAAGCTGCTGTTGCAGGAAATGGCCAGAGGGCGGCAGCATTTCTGCTTTTCCCAATCTGGTAAGTAGGGAAACAGACCATCTAGGCAGTGGTGTTCCTCGGTTATATATTCGAGTGGAGTGTGCCCCCAAAAGCTGATGTCTCCTTACTCATGTTTGTTTTATAACTTGAATTTATAGTTTTTTATTGGAGTCATATTCCATTGTGTGCATGGACCACTTCTTCTTTGTGCATTCCTCTATTGATGGACATTTTCGTAGCTTCCAAGTTTTGGCTATGGTAAATATTGCTGGGGTGCAGGATTGCCACCCTGTGTCGTTTGTTTTTTTGCTGTACATGGGCCTCTTGCTTCCGTGCACCCTCCCATTGCAGAGCACAGGCTCTGGATGTGCAGGCCCAGCAGCCGTAGCCCACGGCACCAGGCGCTCCGCGGCTTGTGTGATCGTCCCTAACCGGGGCATGATCCCGTGTCCCCTGCATTGGCAGGCAGACTCTCAACCACTGTGCCACCAGTGAAAACCAGCCTGTGTCTTTTTGATTCTCATCCCCTCAGGCGATAGGCCCAGCAGTGGGTATGCTTGATTGAATGGGAGCTCAGTATTTACCTTTACAAAGCACCACCTTTTTGTTTTCATTACTGGCTCTTACCATGTCCCACGTTGAACCAAGGGTAGGTACTTCTCCAAAACCCCTTCAGCATTTATTGTTTGCGGAATTTTTGCTGATGGCCATTCTGACTGGTGTGAGCTGATAAGTTTTTGTAATTTGGATTTGCATATCTTTAATTCTTCCTAATGTTCAGCATTTTTCCATGCCTTTTTAAATTTCTGGTACAGAAAAACAGAAAACAACAGAGAGTACAATTAACCTCTTGCAATTGTCTTCTTGGATGGTTGCCCTCTTTTGAATTGTTTGGTCAATTTTCGACCCCAGGATTGTTTCTGAGGGCAGGTGTCATTCACAGGCCTGCAATGAGTGTGAAGATTTAGTGACCATTAGCA
Organism: Hyperoodon ampullatus; assembly: GCF_949752795.1. Lineage (NCBI taxonomy): Eukaryota > Metazoa > Chordata > Mammalia > Artiodactyla > Ziphiidae > Hyperoodon > Hyperoodon ampullatus. The sequence goes on along the minus strand of NW_027640570.1, from coordinate 15,397 downwards.
CTGGGTTTAAAGCTGCTGTTGTGGGAAATGGCCACAAGGCGGCAGCATTTCTCCATTCCCAAATCTGGTTACTAGGGCAGCAGAGCCTTTCTGGGACCAATGGAATACAGAAGAAGGCATCCTTGAAGTCTAATACAGAATAGCATGTCCTGGTGGACGGTAGAATGACCAGCAGGGTGTAGGAATTAGGAACTACTGGATGTATATCCTCGGTGGCTTCACTGAGTGTCCTGACATCCTTTACCAGGTCCCCAGCAGCCCACGGGGCTCTCGTGGTCAGGGCAATCGCAGTTTATGGAGCTCACCTGCACAACTACCCAGCAGCCCATGGGGCTCTCGTGGTCAGGCCCCTCCCAGGATATGGGGCTCACCTGGGCAGGTCCCAGCAGCCCACGGAGCTCTTTTGGTCAGGCCACTCCCAGGATATGGAGCTCACCTGTGCAACTACCCAGCAGCCCATGGGGCTCTCGTGGTCAGGCCCCTCCCAGGATACGGAGCTCCCCTGGGCAGGTACGCCAGCAGGGCTAGGCACACAGGAACCGTGCCCATGGCCCACATTGGAGAGCACCTCAGATCGCCTGTCACTCAGAGCTGACACAGAGCACCTTAGAGCAGGACTTGCACTAACAAACAGCAGCTCTGACAGTTCTGTGACTCTGGGCATCACTCTGTGCGGCCTCCCTCTGCCTGGTCTTCCAGAGAGTTCCACTGCAGCCTGGGCACCAGGCCTCTGTCTCCACCCATCAGCCGTCCTCTCCCTGACTCCTGGATTCCTCTCATTAGGAGAGGGTCTTCTTGAAGTTGTCTCCCACTCATGGGCCAGATAAAATGATTAGAAAACAAGCCGGAGCTGCAGCCCCTTGTCTATCCTGACTCTCAGGAGCCCACACGTGTTCCTTGGACCTGGCCGGTTCAGCGAGGTCCATTTTCTGCAATGTGAGCCCCTGAGGGGTGAGGATTAGCTGAACTGGGCAGCCTGACACTGCCAGCCAGCCCTCCCCAGGTGTGCCTGGGTTGAGGTCAATAGAAACACCACTCCAGGCAGCAAGAGCCCCTGCAGCTGTGCCTGATGCCATATTCTCTGCCCCATCAGCAGACTCGGGGCTGTGCTGGTGGGAGGGAGTGAGGGGCCATGGCTTTGTGGGGGGCCCGGTGTGAGTGGGTCTCTGCTGGACTTTCTGAAGGAGTTGCCAGGCTGCCACCTTCTAAAGAAGAGGATGTGTCACCATACCTTCTGCTGGAATTTCTCCACTGGCAGAGGTGAGGAAGGAAAAAATCTGTTGGGTCTGGGACAGGAGGGGTATCTCAGGCAGGGAAATGGAAAGCTTCCAGAAGAGCGCCCGGTGCCAGGACCATCCTGGCTGTCCTGCAGGCACCAAGTCGGTCTGCATGCTGTCACTGGTGTGGCTCCACGGCCCTTCCTCTAGGCTTTCAAGTCCTTGTACATATTCAGGTGTTTTACTTGGGAAGGGTGGGAACAGTTTAGCAGCAGCTGGCTTGGGGCTCAGCTCACGTTTACTCACAGATGCCTCGGCATGGTCCCCCAGCTTTGCAATGAGGAAGCTGCTTGCGGGGGCGCTGCTGGCTTCATGGTAGATGATTCCCCACCTCTGACCATCTTCAGAATTGTTTACCCCTGGAGCAAGTGCCTGATAGGGTTTTCCTCTGTATAACTGGTTTTCCTCTGTATATTTCTTTTTTTGCTTCAAGGTAGATTTTATTCCTCTTTTATGTATTTATAGATATAAGCATGGAAATAATTCATTCATATAAATACATCTGGTGAAGGGAAACACTTTTATCTGTTTTATTTTTAAATTTTATTTATTTTCCATAATTTTGTAATTTAATTTATTTTTTTTATTTATACGGCAGGATATTATTAGTTATCTATTTTAGACATATACATGTATACACGTCAATCCCAATCCCGCAACTCATCCCAGCAGCACCACCCCATGGCTTTGCCCCTTTGGTGTCCATACGTGTGTTCTCTACCTCTGTGTCTCTATTTCTGCCCTGCCAACCGGTTCATCTGTACCATTTTTCTAGGTTCCACATGTATGCATTATATCTACAATATTTGTTTTTCTCTTTCCGACTTACTTCACTCTGTATGACAGTCTCTAGATCCATCGACGTCTCTACAAATGACCCAGTTTCATTCCTTTGTATGGCTGAGTAATATTCCATTTTATATATGCACCACATCTTTATCCATTCGTCTGGCTGTGGGCATTTAGGTTGCTTCCATTACCTGGCTATGGTAACTAGTTCTGCAATGAACATTGTGGTGAATGGGTCTTTTTGACTTATGGTTTTCTCTGGGTATATGCCCAGAAGTGGGATTGCTGGATCATATGGTAATTCTATCTTTAGTTTTTTAAGGAACGTCCATACTGTTCTCCATAGTGACTGTATCACTTTACATTCCCACCAATAGTGGAAGAGGGTTCCTTTTCTCCACACCCTCCCCAGCATTTGTTGTTTGTAGATTTTCTGATGATGCCCATTCTAACAGGTGTGAGGTGATACCTCATTGTAGTTTTGATTTGCATTTCTCTAATAATGAGAGATGTTGAGCAGCATTTCATGTGCGTCTTGGCCATCTCTGTGTCTTCTTTGAAGAAGTGTCTATTTAGATCTTCTAGCCATTTTTGTATTGGGTTGTTTGTTTTTTAAGATTAAGCTGCATGAGCTGTTTCTATATATTGGAGATTAAACCTTTGTCCATTGATTCGTTTGCAAATGTTTTCTCCCGTTCTGAGGGTTGCCTTTTTCCATTCCCGTTTTTTAACAAAAAAGAAAGAAAGAAAAAGAAGCAGAACACAAATGTGTGTAAAATATGCCTCTTGAAACTGTCGTTTTGAAATATGAACGTCTTTTGTATTTTGGGGTCGATATACGACCCCAGGATTTGTTTTCAGGGCAGGTGTCATTTACAGGCCTGCAATTCTTTTGAATATCAAGTGACCATTAGCGCTGGGATTAAAGCTGCTGTTGTGTGAAACGGCCACAAGGTGGCAGCAGTTCTCCTTTACCAAATCTGGTTACTAGGACAACAGAGCCTCAATGCAAGTCGTGTTCTAGCTTGTAATTTAGAATGGAATGTGCCAGGTAAAAGCCCCTTACGTTTGTCTCACTACTTCTTGTTCGTACTTTTAATTTAATTTTTATTTCTTATCACAGCAAGTTGGATTACAATGTTTGGCTTGTTGTAGGTGTGCAAGATGTGGTTCTTTGACACATATACATATGTCTGTTCTTCCTGGGATCCTTTGCCCATGTACGTTATGACAGAATGTTGAGTAGTCTTCTCTTGGTATTCCGTAGGTGTTTGGTGATTATATATTTCACCTGTGTTTGTATATGTCCGTGAAGCGCAATATCCTAATGTATGCAATCCTCACACCTTTCCATTGGGGAACCATCAGTTTGTTTAATGAATCTGTCATTGCCCTTCTCTGTGGAAATATCTTCACTGGTGTCAATTTTTCAGTAACACCTATAAGTGATATCATACGATATGTGTCTTTCTGTTTCTGACTTACTACAAGTCACGTGATTACCTCTAGCCTCATCTACGGTGCTGCAAATGGCACTGTGTCCTTTTTTTCCTTGGCTAATATTCTGTCTGTATATGGACCGGTTCTTCTTTGTCCGCTCATCTGTTGATGGACTTTTTGGTTGCTTCCATGTCATGGCTATTGTAATGCTGCGGCAATGCACATTTGCCTGCCTGTGTCTTTCCAATTCTGTCTTCTTAGGTCATAGGCCCAGGAGTGGGCCTGCTGGATCATATGGTAGCAAAACGTTTACCTTGTAGAGGCACCTCCATTCTGTTCTCATTAGTGGCTCTTACCAGGTTACGTCCCACCTGAGGTTGAGGTTATGCTCTTCTCCACAACACCTTCAGCGTTTATTGTTTCTAGTATTTTTGCGGATGTATACTCTGACTCGTGTGAGCTGATACCACTTTGTGGTTGGATTTGCATGTGTCTCATAACCCCTTGAAATTGAACTTTCTGGCATGTCCTTCTTTTCTTCAAACTGTGAGTACCGCTTACCTCTTCAAATTGTTTTTGTGAAGTATGTGTGACACTTAGAAATAGTTTGGCCATTACCTCCCTCAAGACATTTTGAGGGCAGGTTACATTTACAGCCCTCCAGTACTGGTGCATATGAAGTGAACCTTAGCACAGGTTTTAAAGCTGCTGTTGCAGGTAACGGCCAGAGGGCGGCAGCATTTCTGCTTTTCCCAATCTGGTAACTAGGGAAACAGACCATCTTGGCAGTGGTGTTCCTCGGTTATATATTCGAGTGGAATGTGCCCCCAAAAGCTGATGTCTCCTTACTTATGTTTGTTTTATAACTTGAATTTATAGTTTTTTATTGGAGTCATATTCCATTGTGTGCATGGACCACTTCTTCTTTGTGCATTCCTCTATTGATGGACATTTTCGTAGCTTCCAAGTTTTGGCTATGGTAAATATTGCTGGGGTGCAGGATTGCCTCCCTGTGTCGTTTTGTTTTTTTGCAGTACGTGGGCCTCTTGCTTCCGTGCACCCTCCCATTGCAGAGCACAGGCTCTGGATGTGCAGGCCCAGCAGCCATAGCTCACGGCACCATGCACTCCGCAGCATGTGTGATCGTCCCTAACCGGGGCATGATCCCGTGTCCCCTGCATTGGCAGGCAGACTCTCAACCACTGCGCCACCAGTGAAAACCAGCCTGTGTCTTTTTGATTCTCATCCCCTCAGGCGATAGGCCCAGCAGTGGGTATGCTTGATTGAATGGGAGCTCAGTATTTACCTTTACAAAGCACCACCTTTTTGTTTTCATTACTGGCTCTTACCATGTCCCACGTTGAACCAAGGGTAGGTACTTCTCCAAAACCCCTTCAGCATTTATTGTTTGCAGAATTTTTGCTGATGGCCATTCTGACTGGTGTGAGCTGATAAGTTTTTGTAATTTGGATTTGCATATCTTTAATTCTTCCTAATGTTCAGCATTTTTCCATGCCTTTTTAAATTTCTGGTACAGAAAAACAGAAAACAACAGAGAGTACAATTAACCTCTTGCAATTGTCTTCTTGGATGGTTGCCCTCTTTTGAATTGTTTGGTCAATTTTCGAGCCCAGGATTGTTTCTGAGGGCAGGTGTCATTCACAGGCCTGCAATGAGTGTGAAGATTTAGTGACCATTAGCACTGGGTTTAAAGCTGCTGTTGTGGGAAATGGCCACAAGGCGGCAGCATTTCTCCGTTCCCAAATCTGGTTACTAGGGCAGCAGAGCCTTTCTGGGACCAATGGAATACAGAAGAAGGCATCCTTGAAGTCTAATACAGAATAGCATGTCCTTGTGGACGGTAGAATGACCAGCAGGGTGTAGGAATTAGGAACTACTGGATGTATATCCTCGGTGGCTTCACTGAGTGTCCTGACATCCTTTACCAGGTCCCCAGCAGCCCACGGGGCTCTCGTGGTCAGGGCAATCGCAGTTTATGGAGCTCACCTGCGCAACTACCCAGCAGCCCATGGGGTTCTCGTGGTCAGGCCCCTCCCAGGATATGGGGCTCACCTGGGCAGGTCCCAGCAGCCCACGGAGCTCTTTTGGTCAGGCCACTCCCAGGATATGGAGCTCACCTGTGCAACTACCCAGCAGCCCATGGGGCTCTCGTGGTCAGGCCCCTCCCAGGATACGGAGCTCCCCTGGGCAGGTACGCCAGCAGGGCTAGGCACACAGGAACCGTGCACATGGCCCACATTGGAGAGCACCTCAGATCGCCTGTCACTCAGAGCTGACACAGAGCACCTTAGAGCAGGACTTGCACTAACAAACAGCAGCTCCGACAGTTCTGTGACTCTGGGCATCACTCTGTGCGGCCTCCCTCTGCCTGGTCTTCCAGAGACCTCCACTGCAGCCTGGGCACCAGGCCTCTGTCTCCACCCATCAGCCGTCCTCTCCCTGACTCCTGGATTCCTCTCATTAGGAGAGGGTCTTCTTGAAGTTGTCTCCCACTCATGGGCCAGATAAAATGATTAGAAAACAAGCCGGAGCTGCAGCCCCTTGTCTATCCTGACTCTCAGGAGCCCACACGTGTTCCTTGGACCTGGCCGGTTCAGCGAGGTCCATTTTCTGCAATGTGAGCCCCTGAGGGGTGAGGATTAGCTGAACTGGGCAGCCTGACACTGCCAGCCAGCCCTCCCCAGGTGTGCCTGGGTTGAGGTCAATAGAAACACCACTCCAGGCAGCAAGAGCCCCTGCAGCTGTGCCTGATGCCATATTCTCTGCCCCATCAGCAGACTCGGGGCTGTGCTGGTGGGAGGGAGTGAGGGGCCATGGCTTTGTGGGGGGCCCGGTGTGAGTGGGTCTCTGCTGGACTTTCTGCAGGAGTTGCCAGGCTGCCACCTTCTAAAGAAGAGGATGTGTCACCATACCTTCTGCTGGAATTTCTCCACTGGCAGAGGTGAGGAAGGAAAAAATCTGTTGGGTCTGGGACAGGAGGGGTATCTCAGGCAGGGAAATGGAAAGCTTCCAGAAGAGCGCCCGGTGCCAGGACCATCCTGGCTGTCCTGCAGGCACCAAGTCGGTCTGCATGCTGTCACTGGTGTGGCTCCACGGCCCTTCCTCTAGGCTTTCAAGTCCTTGTACATATTCAGGTGTTTTACTTGGGAAGGGTGGGAACAGTTTAGCAGCAGCTGGCTTGGGGCTCAGCTCACGTTTACTCACAGATGCCTCGGCATGGTCCCCCAGCTTTGCAATGAGGAAGCTGCTTGCGGGGGCGCTGCTGGCTTCATGGTAGATGATTCCCCACCTCTGACCATCTTCAGAATTGTTTACCCCTGGAGCAAGTGCCTGATAGGGTTTTCCTCTGTATAACTGGTTTTCCTCTGTATATTTCTTTTTTTGCTTCAAGGTAGATTTTATTCCTCTTTTATGTATTTATAGATATAAGCATGGAAATAATTCATTCATATAAATACATCTGGTGAAGGGAAACACTTTTATCTGTTTTATTTTTAAATTTTATTTATTTTCCATAATTTTGTAATTTAATTTATTTTTTTTATTTATACGGCAGGATATTATTAGTTATCTATTTTAGACATATACATGTATACAAGTCAATCCCAATCCCGCAACTCATCCCAGCAGCACCACCCCATGGCTTCACCCCTTTGGTGTCCATACGTGTGTTCTCTACCTCTGTGTCTCTATTTCTGCCCTGCCAACCGGTTCATCTGTACCATTTTTCTAGGTTCCACATGTATGCATTATATCTACAATATTTGTTTTTCTCTTTCCGACTTACTTCACTCTGTATGACAGTCTCTAGATCCATCGACGTCTCTACAAATGACCCAGTTTCATTCCTTTGTATGGCTGAGTAATATTCCATTTTATATATGCACCACATCTTTATCCATTCGTCTGGCTGTGGGCATTTAGGTTGCTTCCATTACCTGGCTATGGTAACTAGTTCTGCAATGAACATTGTGGTGAATGGGTCTTTTTGACTTATGGTTTTCTCTGGGTATATGCCCAGAAGTGGGATTGCTGGATCATATGGTAATTCTATCTTTAGTTTTTTAAGGAACGTCCATACTGTTCTCCATAGTGACTGTATCACTTTACATTCCCACCAATAGTGGAAGAGGGTTCCTTTTCTCCACACCCTCCCCAGCATTTGTTGTTTGTAGATTTTCTGATGATGCCCATTCTAACAGGTGTGAGGTGATACCTCATTGTAGTTTTGATTTGCATTTCTCTAATAATGAGAGATGTTGAGCAGCATTTCATGTGCGTCTTGGCCATCTCTGTGTCTTCTTTGAAGAAGTGTCTATTTAGATCTTCTAGCCATTTTTGTATTGGGTTGTTTGTTTTTTTAAGATTAAGCTGCATGAGCTGTTTCTATATATTGGAGATTAAACCTTTGTCCATTGATTCGTTTGCAAATGTTTTCTCCCATTCTGAGGGTTGCCTTTTTCCATTCCCGTTTTTTAACAAAAAAGAAAGAAAGAAAAAGAAGCAGAACACAAATGTGTGTAAAATATGCCTCTTGAAACTGTCGTTTTGAAATATGAACGTCTTTTGTATTTTGGGGTCGATATACGACCCCAGGATTTGTTTTCAGGGCAGGTGTCATTTACAGGCCTGCAATTCTTTTGAATATCAAGTGACCATTAGCGCTGGGATTAAAGCTGCTGTTGTGTGAAACGGCCACAAGGTGGCAGCAGTTCTCCTTTACCAAATCTGGTTACTAGGACAACAGAGCCTCAATGCAAGTCGTGTTCTAGCTTGTAATTTAGAATGGAATGTGCCAGGTAAAAGCCCCTTACGTTTGTCTCACTACTTCTTGTTCGTACTTTTAATTTAATTTTTATTTCTTATCACAGCAAGTTGGATTACAATGTTTGGCTTGTTGTAGGTGTGCAAGATGTGGTTCTTTGACACATATACATATGTCTGTTCTTCCTGGGATCCTTTGCCCATGTACGTTATGACAGAATGTTGAGTAGTCTTCTCTTGGTATTCCGTAGGTGTTTGGTGATTATATATTTCACCTGTGTTTGTATATGTCCGTGAAGCGCAATATCCTAATGTATGCAATCCTCACACCTTTCCATTGGGGAACCATCAGTTTGTTTAATGAATCTGTGATTGCCCTTCTCTGTGGAAATATCTTCACTGGTGTCAATTTTTCAGTAACACCTATAAGTGATATCATACGATATGTGTCTTTCTGTTTCTGACTTACTACAAGTCACGTGATTACCTCTAGCCTCATCTACGGTGCTGCAAATGGCACTGTGTCCTTTTTTTCCTTGGCTAATATTCTGTCTGTATATGGACCGGTTCTTCTTTGTCCGCTCATCTGTTGATGGACTTTTTGGTTGCTTCCATGTCATGGCTATTGTAATGCTGCGGCAATGCACATTTGCCTGCCTGTGTCTTTCCAATTCTGTCTTCTTAGGTCATAGGCCCAGGAGTGGGCCTGCTGGATCATATAGTAGCAAAACGTTGACCTTGTAGAGGCACCTCCATTCTGTTCTCATTAGTGGCTCTTACCAGGTTACGTCCCACCTGAGGTTGAGGTTATGCTCTTCTCCACAACACCTTCAGCGTTTATTGTTTCTAGTATTTTTGCGGATGTATACTCTGACTCGTGTGAGCTGATACCACTTTGTGGTTGGATTTGCATGTGTCTCATAACCCCTTGAAATTGAACTTTCTGGCATGTCCTTCTTTTCTTCAAACTGTGAGTACCGCTTACCTCTTCAAATTGTTTTTGTGAAGTATGTGTGACACTTAGAAATAGTTTGGCCATTACCTCCCTCAAGACATTTTGAGGGCAGGTTACATTTACAGCCCTCCAGTACTGGTGCATATGAAGTGAACCTTAGCACAGGTTTTAAAGCTGCTGTTGCAGGAAATGGCCAGAGGGCGGCAGCATTTCTGCTTTTCCCAATCTGGTAACTAGGGAAACAGACCATCTAGGCAGTGGTGTTCCTCGGTTATATATTCGAGTGGAGTGTGCCCCCAAAAGCTGATGTCTCCTTACTCATGTTTGTTTTATAACTTGAATTTATAGTTTTTTATTGGAGTCATATTCCATTGTGTGCATGGACCACTTCTTCTTTGTGCATTCCTCTATTGATGGACATTTTCGTAGCTTCCAAGTTTTGGCTATGGTAAATATTGCTGGGGTGCAGGATTGCCACCCTGTGTCGTTTGTTTTTTTGCTGTACGTGGGCCTCTTGCTTCCGTGCACCCTCCCATTGCAGAGCACAGGCTCTGGATGTGCAGGCCCAGCAGCCGTAGCTCACGGCACCAGGCGCTCCGCGGCATGTGTGATCGTCCCTAACCGGGGCATGATCCCGTGTCCCCTGCATTGGCAGGCAGACTCTCAACCACTGTGCCACCAGTGAAAACCAGCCTGTGTCTTTTTGATTCTCATCCCCTCAGGCGATAGGCCCAGCAGTGGGTATGCTTGATTGAATGGGAGCTCAGTATTTACCTTTACAAAGCACCACCTTATTGTTTTCATTACTGGCTCTTACCATGTCCCACGTTGAACCAAGGGTAGGTACTTCTCCAAAACCCCTTCAGCATTTATTGTTTGCAGAATTTTTGCTGATGGCCATTCTGACTGGTGTGAGCTGATAAGTTTTTGTAATTTGGATTTGCATATCTTTAATACTTCCTAATGTTCAGCATTTTTCCATGCCTTTTTAAATTTCTGGTACAGAAAAACAGAAAACAACAGAGAGTACAATTAACCTCTTGCAATTGTCTTCTTGGATGGTTGCCCTCTTTTGAATTGTTTGGTCAATTTTCGACCCCAGGATTGTTTCTGAGGGCAGGTGTCATTCACAGGCCTGCAATGAGTGTGAAGATTTAGTGACCATTAGCACTGGGTTTAAAGCTGCTGTTGTGGGAAATGGCCACAAGGCGGCAGCATTTCTCCATTCCCAAATCTGGTTACTAGGGCAGCAGAGCCTTTCTGGGACCAATGGAATACAGAAGAAGGCATCCTTGAAGTCTAATAAAGAATAGCATGTCCTGGTGGATGGTAGAATGACCATCAGGGTGTAGGAATTAGGAACTACTGGATGTATATCCTCGGTGGCTTCACTGAGTGTCCTGACATCCTTTACCAGGTCCCCAGCAGCCCACGGGGCTCTCGTGGTCAGGGCAATCGCAGTTTATGGAGCTCACCTGCGCAACTACCCAGCAGCCCATGGGGCTCTCGTGGTCAGGCCCCTCCCAGGATATGGGGCTCACCTGGGCAGGTCCCAGCAGCCCACGGAGCTCTTTTGGTCAGGCCACTCCCAGGATATGGAGCTCACCTGTGCAACTACCCAGCAGCCCATGGGGCTCTCGTGGTCAGGCCCCTCCCAGGATACGGAGCTCCCCTGGGCAGGTACGCCAGCAGGGCTAGGCACACAGGAACCGTGCACATGGCCCGCATTGGAGAGCACCTCAGATCGCCTGTCACTCAGAGCTGACACAGAGCACCTTAGAGCAGGACTTGCACTAACAAACAGCAGCTCCAACAGTTCTGAGACTCTGGGCATCACTCTGTGCGGCCTCCCTCTGCCTGGTCTTCCAGAGACTTCCACTGCAGCCTGGGCACCAGGCCTCTGTCTCCACCCATCAGCCGTCCTCTCCCTGACTCCTGGATTCCTCTCATTAGGAGAGGGTCTTCTTGAAGTTGTCTCCCACTCATGGGCCAGATAAAATGATTAGAAAACAAGCCGGAGCTGCAGCCCCTTGTCTATCCTGACTCTCAGGAGCCCACACGTGTTCCTTGGACCTGGCCGGTTCAGCGAGGTCCAGTTTCTGCAATGTGAGCCCCTGAGGGGTGAGGATTAGCTGAACTGGGCAGCCTGACACTGCCAGCCAGCCCTCCCCAGGTGTGCCTGGGTTGAGGTCAATAGAAACACCACTCCAGGCAGCAAGAGCCCCTGCAGCTGTGCCTGATGCCATATTCTCTGCCCCATCAGCAGACTCGGGGCTGTGCTGGTGGGAGGGAGAGAGGGGCCATGGCTTTGTGGGGGGCCCGGTGTGAGTGGGTCTCTGCTGGACTTTCTGCAGGAGTTGCCAGGCTGCCACCTGCTAAAGAAGAGGATGTGTCACCATACCTTCTGCTGGAATTTCTCCACTGGCAGAGGTGAGGAAGGAAAAAATCTGTTGGGTCTGGGACAGGAGGGGTATCTCAGGCAGGGAAATGGAAAGCTTCCAGAAGAGCGCCCGGTGCCAGGACCATCCTGGCTGTCCTGCAGGCACCAAGTCGGTCTGCATGCTGTCACTGGTGTGGCTCCACGGCCCTTCCTCTAGGCTTTCAAGTCCTTGTACATATTCAGGTGTTTTACTTGGGAAGGGTGGGAACAGTTTAGCAGCAGCTGGCTTGGGGCTCAGCTCACGTTTACTCACAGACGCCTCGGCATGGTCCCCCAGCTTTGCAATGAGGAAGCTGCTTGCGGGGGCGCTGCTGGCTTCATGGTAGATGATTCCCCACCTCTGACCATCTTCAGAATTGTTTACCCCTGGAGCAAGTGCCTGATAGGGTTTTCCTCTGTATAACTGGTTTTCCTCTGTATATTTCTTTTTTTGCTTCAAGGTAGATTTTATTCCTCTTTTATGTATTTATAGATATAAGCATGGAAATAATTCATTCATATAAATACATCTGGTGAAGGGAAACACTTTTATCTGTTTTATTTTTAAATTTTATTTATTTTCCATAATTTTGTAATTTAATTTATTTTTTTTATTTATACGGCAGGATATTATTAGTTATCTATTTTAGACATATACATGTATACACGTCAATCCCAATCCCGCAACTCATCCCAGCAGCACCACCCCATGGCTTCACCCCTTTGGTGTCCATACGTGTGTTCTCTACCTCTGTGTCTCTATTTCTGCCCTGCCAACCGGTTCATCTGTACCATTTTTCTAGGTTCCACATGTATGCATTATATCTACAATATTTGTTTTTCTCTTTCCGACTTACTTCACTCTGTATGACAGTCTCTAGATCCATCGACGTCTCTACAAATGACCCAGTTTCATTCCTTTGTATGGCTGAGTAATATTCCATTTTATATATGCACCACATCTTTATCCATTCGTCTGGCTGTGGGCATTTAGGTTGCTTCCATTACCTGGCTATGGTAACTAGTTCTGCAATGAACATTGTGGTGAATGGGTCTTTTTGACTTATGGTTTTCTCTGGGTATATGCCCAGAAGTGGGATTGCTGGATCATATGGTAATTCTATCTTTAGTTTTTTAAGGAACGTCCATACTGTTCTCCATAGTGACTGTATCACTTTACATTCCCACCAATAGTGGAAGAGGGTTCCTTTTCTCCACACCCTCCCCAGCATTTGTTGTTTGTAGATTTTCTGATGATGCCCATTCTAACAGGTGTGAGGTGATACCTCATTGTAGTTTTGATTTGCATTTCTCTAATAATGAGAGATGTTGAGCAGCATTTCATGTGCGTCTTGGCCATCTCTGTGTCTTCTTTGAAGAAGTGTCTATTTAGATCTTCTAGCCATTTTTGTATTGGGTTGTTTGTTTTTTTAAGATTAAGCTGCATGAGCTGTTTCTATATATTGGAGATTAAACCTTTGTCCATTGATTCGTTTGCAAATGTTTTCTCCCGTTCTGAGGGTTGCCTTTTTCCATTCCCGTTTTTTAACAAAAAAGAAAGAAAGAAAAAGAAGCAGAACACAAATGTGTGTAAAATATGCCTCTTGAAACTGTCGTTTTGAAATATGAACGTCTTTTGTATTTTGGGGTCGATATACGACCCCAGGATTTGTTTTCAGGGCAGGTGTCATTTACAGGCCTGCAATTCTTTTGAATATCAAGTGACCATTAGCGCTGGGATTAAAGCTGCTGTTGTGTGAAACGGCCACAAGGTGGCAGCAGTTCTCCTTTACCAAATCTGGTTACTAGGACAACAGAGCCTCAATGCAAGTCGTGTTCTAGCTTGTAATTTAGAATGGAATGTGCCAGGTAAAAGCCCCTTACGTTTGTCTCACTACTTCTTGTTCGTACTTTTAATTTAATTTTTATTTCTTATCACAGCAAGTTGGATTACAATGTTTGGCTTGTTGTAGGTGTGCAAGATGTGGTTCTTTGACACATATACATATGTCTGTTCTTCCTGGGATCCTTTGCCCATGTACGTTATGACAGAATGTTGAGTAGTCTTCTCTTGGTATTCCGTAGGTGTTTGGTGATTATATATTTCACCTGTGTTTGTATATGTCCGTGAAGCGCAATATCCTAATGTATGCAATCCTCACACCTTTCCATTGGGGAACCATCAGTTTGTTTAATGAATCTGTGATTGCCCTTCTCTGTGGAAATATCTTTACTGGTGTCAATTTTTCAGTAACACCTATAAGTGATATCATACGATATGTGTCTTTCTGTTTCTGACTTACTACAAGTCACGTGATTACCTCTAGCCTCATCTACGGTGCTGCAAATGGCACTGTGTCCTTTTTTTCCTTGGCTAATATTCTGTCTGTATATGGACCGGTTCTTCTTTGTCCGCTCATCTGTTGATGGACTTTTTGGTTGCTTCCATGTCATGGCTATTGTAATGCTGCGGCAATGCACATTTGCCTGCCTGTGTCTTTCCAATTCTGTCTTCTTAGGTCATAGGCCCAGGAGTGGGCCTGCTGGATCATATGGTAGCAAAACGTTTACCTTGTAGAGGCACCTCCATTCTGTTCTCATTAGTGGCTCTTACCAGGTTACGTCCCACCTGAGGTTGAGGTTATGCTCTTCTCCACAACACCTTCAGCGTTTATTGTTTCTAGTATTTTTGCGGATGTATACTCTGACTCGTGTGAGCTGATACCACTTTGTGGTTGGATTTGCATGTGTCTCATAACCCCTTGAAATTGAACTTTCTGGCATGTCCTTCTTTTCTTCAAACTGTGAGTACCGCTTACCTCTTCAAATTGTTTTTGTGAAGTATGTGTGACACTTAGAAATAGTTTGGCCATTACCTCCCTCAAGACATTTTGAGGGCAGGTTACATTTACAGCCCTCCAGTACTGGTGCATATGAAGTGAACCTTAGCACAGGTTTTAAAGCTGCTGTTGCAGGAAATGGCCAGAGGGCGGCAGCATTTCTGCTTTTCCCAATCTGGTAACTAGGGAAACAGACCATCTAGGCAGTGGTGTTCCTCGGTTATATATTCGAGTGGAGTGTGCCCCCAAAAGCTGATGTCTCCTTACTCATGTTTGTTTTATAACTTGAATTTATAGTTTTTTATTGGAGTCATATTCCATTGTGTACATGGACCACTTCTTCTTTGTGCATTCCTCTATTGATGGACATTTTCGTAGCTTCCAAGTTTTGGCTATGGTAAATATTGCTGGGGTGCAGGATTGCCAGCCTGTGTCGTTTTGTTGTTTTGCAGTACATGGGCTTCTTGCTTCCGTGCACCCTCCCATTGCAGAGCACAGGCTCTGGATGTGCAGGCCCAGCAGCCGTAGCCCACGGCACCAGGCGCTCCGCGGCTTGTGTGATCGTCCCTAACCGGGGCATGATCCCGTGTCCCCTGCATTGGCAGGCAGACTCTCAACCACTGTGCCACCAGTGAAAACCAGCCTGTGTCTTTTTGATTCTCATCCCCTCAGGCGATAGGCCCAGCAGTGGGTATGCTTGATTGAATGGGAGCTCAGTATTTACCTTTACAAAGCACCACCTTTTTGTTTTCATTACTGGCTCTTACCATGTCCCACGTTGAACCAAGGGTAGGTACTTCTCCAAAACCCCTTCAGCATTTATTGTTTGCAGAATTTTTGCTGATGGCCATTCTGACTGGTGTGAG
Source organism: Hyperoodon ampullatus (assembly GCF_949752795.1). NCBI lineage: Eukaryota > Metazoa > Chordata > Mammalia > Artiodactyla > Ziphiidae > Hyperoodon > Hyperoodon ampullatus. The sequence continues at coordinate 26 of NW_027640570.1, read as the reverse complement.
CTGATAAGTTTTTGTAATTTGGATTT